>NC_081842.1:132731813-133031813 GCF_963259705.1 Myotis daubentonii
ATGATATTAGTGTAAGGTACTGTTATTCCCTTCAAATGTTTTAAGTTAAAATATAAAAATTAATTGCATGTACATCAATATTAATATAACCGTGTAGATAATAGAAGTAAAATCTTTTAGGTTGAAAGTTTTAAAGGGGCCCAAAAAAGGACATACCCTTCTCTAAAGTGGCTCCATTTTCTTAGGATTGCTTTTCAGCACTGAATTGTGAAGCAATGTTCCCATCTATATATTTGTATGATACTCTTACAATATAAGGCAATTCTTCACCCCAAATCAAAGCAGATATAAACATTTCCTTCCACTCCAATGACATAACAGCATAACTTTCTATACTTTGCCACTCATTGGGAAGCAGTTATAAGTTAGTTGAGGCTGGGAAAGCTTTTATTAGAAACAACATAAATGAATTACATAAATAAATACTTGCTGAGTGTTTCTGTTTTTTTAACATGTGAAAATTATATTTATACTGCCTCTGATATATCTATTAATGAAAAATCAATTTGTATGTTTACACT
Organism: Myotis daubentonii; assembly: GCF_963259705.1. Lineage (NCBI taxonomy): Eukaryota > Metazoa > Chordata > Mammalia > Chiroptera > Vespertilionidae > Myotis > Myotis daubentonii. The sequence goes on from NC_081842.1 coordinate 132,732,335, forward strand.
ATACAGACTATTATTTGTTAAGTCAACAAATTCATAATTATTAGGCTTATGAAAGAATCTAAACACAGATGCTTCTTTCACCATTATATTCTCATTCAGAAATGTCAGGATTGGCTGTCTTGAGGTTGGAATGACAATTAACAAAAAGTGATTCAATTCAATTGTTTAGCTAACTGCCATCATATTCCCTCATTATATCCCACTTTAAAATTTTTTCTGGTGCTAATTTTCCCAAATACTGAAAATGGGAAATACCAGTGGTTGACAGAAACATTTCAAAGAACGCATAGGCATTTTCAACATCATAATTGTAAAATGGTTTGCTTAATACTCGAGAGTGAGGATTATATAATATAGCTTTGATTTCTAACCAAAACCAAGAAAGTTGATATGCAGAGAATTGCTCAAAGAATGAAGAAGAGAAGAAAGAAAGGAAGGGAGCAAGAAAGCAAAGAAACAAGAAAGGGAAAGAGGGAGGAGGCAATGAAGAAAGGAAGAATTACTACTGCCTAAGCTAGTAAGTGGCTTAGTCCATCTATAACATCGCCACTTAGTGTTAAAAATTAAACCTTTCTCTAACATTGATTCATGTAGATGGGGGGGATTTGCTTCTCAGTGAATCCACATCAAATACACATTATCCTGGTGTTGGAATCCCTTCACCAAAATAAAGTAAAACAGACTCAAGAAATACATGGTGTCGATGTTATGCTTCGGAGGACTGAATGTCACATTTTATTTGTAGAGGTTACATTTGATATTAATTATTCTTCGTGAAGAGTAGGCAAATGCATTAAACTATAAAGTAAATCAAGTTTTAAGTTACATGAGATGGCATATGCAGCATGTCCTGCCAAGAATAATGGAAATATTTGTCACTGTCAAGAGGACAGAAACCCTGTGAGTTCTCTCCTGTTTACATCAGCCCCTTGGTGACGAAACATTCCTTTGATGAATTTTCAACAGTTTGGCTGATGGACTCAAATGATCTTGCAGAATTTGAGAAAAATGGGAGGCAAAAAGAGATGCAGCATTTTCTTAGCACTGTTGTCAAATAATCTTCAGGACAATCAGTACATTAGTTTGTGACACTAAAGTTCTTGGTGAGCTATGACAAATTTCAGTACAGTATACTGTTCCTCCATGACTGACTCTGGACTCCAACATAAGTATTGCAGAAAATAACCACTCCCTTCCAGGTATGGTAATTAAGAGAATGATGTTAATTGGGCTAATCTCCACCATTGTTTACACATAATTATTAAATCTGCTCCAGCATTGAAATCGTTCTATACTCTAGTTAGGAAGAGAAAAAAGGATGACTATAAATGGTGTTTTAAATAAAAACCGTAGTAGGTTTTAGCTTTGACCTTGAAGTTATGATAAAATGAGAGCTTCAGAAAAGCACGATTTTCATAACAGAACCAATTTCCTTTTGATCCTGATTATCTTAGTGCTACTTCCTCTTACATGGCCATACGCTATGCAACAACAGAACATCCTAAGAGCTTTCATGAGGCTCAAGAGAAAAAATCTTCATACTATTAATAACTTTTTTATTATTGAACCTTGGGTTGAAAGTCCTCTAGGCTATGTTGCTCTAAAATCCCCAAAACAACAACAATAAACCTTGGGGTGGGGGGGTTGGGAGAGACTGATTGGATTCTTCAAGCTTAAAAAAAGAATATAGGTTATGTATACATAATGTTATACATGAATTCAGAGTATGCAAATATCCTATGTAGTAGGCTGATTCCTAGAAAGCAGTGAGGGAGGAGCAAGCAGTGTATATTCTTGTCTCTATGGAATCTACATGAAGCTTCATGGGAACTTGCAGGGGAGGGGATTGTTTTTGCTTATTAAGCCCCAGACAAATAAGAGAAGAGCCAGAGATGGCTTTCTCATGAGGAAGTGGGCTTCTACTAAGACATATTTAGTTCAAGGATACATTATTTGAATATATAATGTATAAGAGTTCTTAGTCTAGCATTGAGAGGAAAACATATTTTGAAGAAACAGGGGAAATAAAAAAATTTAAGAATTTTTGATTACTAAGGAATAAAATTAACTAAAAAACTAAAATATGATCAGAATATAGTCAGTATAAAGTTCTTAATTGCTCTGAATACCTGGAGATGGAGAAGTTGATTTCTGTTGGATTGTGAGGTAGATCCTGCAAAACTTTACAAACTAGCTGATATCCAGCCTGCCCCTTGCATGGGGAGGATTTGACTAGACAAGATTGTGGGGGAGGGAACTCCATTAAGGCAATCTGACTGCAAAGGCAGAGTCTAGCATGGCCTTTACATTTTCAGAAAAGCAAATGTTGGATATCTGCTTTGGAAAGGTGTTTTGTGTGTGTGTGTGTGTGTGTGTGTGTGCGCTGAACTCTTTAGAATCCCCAGGTTTGCCCTATACCCTTAGGTACTTGGAACATTGTTACTTAAACTGGGAACCAAATATGTTTTCTCAGAAATCAAAGCTCTATGAGTTTTATTTTTAGATTAAAGTTTCTATTTTCATGATAATATTTGAAGTGATAAAAATGTTCTAATTAAATTATTGTGGTGATTGCTATGAACTGGATAAAGACCTCTGACTTAAGCACTTTATGTTTATGGTATATAAACTATATCTTAATAAAGCTCTTAAAGTTTATTTTACTCATTTTTTCAAAATATATTTTATTGATTTTTTACAGAGAGGAAGGGAGAGGGATAGAGAATTAGAAAAATCAATGAGAGAGAAACATCGATCAGCCGCCTCCTGCACACCCCCTACTGGGGATGTGCCTGCAACCAAGGTACATGCCCTTGACGGAATCGAACCCGGGACCTTTCAGTCTGCAGACCGACACTCCATCCACTGAGCCAAACCGGTCAGAGCTATTTTACTCATTTTAGGCAGGCAAATATATTTTTAAATAATGAACTAAGACCTTCATTACTTAACTCAACATTTCTCTTAGTAGAGTCTGCTGACTGCTATGATGGTTTTAACAATATTTTAAGGGATGCCCAAGGATTCCTTTAAAAGGAGTTTTAGATTATTCCTAGGATATACAGAAAAAAAAATTGAAAATTTAAATGTGAAAACTCCAGATTTTAAAAGTAGAATATTGATATTAAAAGAATTGGCAATAGAGACAATTTGATTTACAAATTAAAAGTTCCATTGGCAATGCATGCTCTAGAGGAATGGTGTGATTGGAACCAATGCACTGTGTATGTATCAGTATCTCTGTCCCTGAGTAAATCGTGACTATTCTATGTAGACTGCCCAGAGTTTGAAGTCAATTACCTTCAATCAAGGGTATTTAACTTTCTCTATTTAGATTATATTGCTCTTTTGTTTTAGATTTTATAATAGCTAAAGCATTCTATATAATAAAAGGCTAATATGCAAATTGGCCCAACAGTGGAACAACTGGTTGCTATGACACACACTAACCACCAGGGGGCAGAGGCTCAACACAGGAGCTGCCCCCTGGTGGTCAGTGTGCTCCAACAGGGGGAGTGCTGTTCAACTGGAAGCCGGGCTCATGGGGGCTAGCACTTCTCCTGCCTCTGTGGCAGCGCTAAGGATGTCTGACTGCCAGCTTAGGCCCGCTCTCCATGGGGAGCGGGCCTAAGCCAGTGGTAGGCAAACCATGGCTCACAAGCCACATGCAGCTCTTTGGCCCATGTGCAGAAGTTGGTATTTTGTGGAAGAACCACACTCAAGGGGCCAAAGAGCCACATGTGGCTCATGAGCTGCAGTTTGCCGAGCTGCGGTTTGCCGACCACTGGCCTAAGCCATCAGTCGGACATCCCCTGAGAGCTCCCGGACTGCAAGAGTGCACAGGTCGGGCTCAGGGATCCCCCCCCTCTAAGTGAATGAATTTTGTGCACTAGGCCTCTAGTTATATAATAAACAAAAAACAACTAAAGGTTTAGTTAAAGCACTGCAGTCTTTGTTTTAAAAAAATGAGCAACTTATTGACATGGCTCATTCCATCCTAATGATGAAAACAGGCTTATTACTCATGACTTTTATGTTTTATATGTTGACTGAGACAATTAGAAGAGACCCATGTAAAGAATATGAGCTAAATGTGAAAAACAAAAGATTTGAAGGCAATCTAGAAGGATCAAATGTTTAGATAGGGAAAGATTTATTTATTTAATGAATCATAGAATATTTACAAACCATCCTGCCTCCCAGAAACACACTTTTCATATCAAGACTGTCAAACTACAGCAGGAAGGCTGGGGAGGGTGGGAGGGCAGGAGGGGGGTGGGTAAGAGATCAACCAAAGGACTTGTATGCATGCATATAAGCATAACCAATGGACATAAGACACTGGGGGGGTAGGGGAGGCCAGGGGAGTGCCAAGGGTGGGGGGGGAAAAAAGGAGACATATGTAATACTCTTTGTAATACTTTAAGCAATAAAAATATATTTAAAAAAGTATATAAACCAGAAAAAAAAAGAAAAGAAATTAAAAATAAGCAAGTATCTAAAGCAAGGGGACAAATGAGCCTTGGACTGAGTTGGTGACAGGCTGCAGGGTGACATTGTGAGCTTGTCTAGCAGCTTGCCTGAGAAGCCAAGGGCTCAGCCTGGAAACCAGGAACGAATTGTAGATGGCGTGTGTGTCACTTGGAGTGCAGCATGGTGACTCTGCTCCTGCCAAATGTACAGCAGGAACAGCCACAGCAGCTTAGCTGGGTTTTAGGACCTAATTGAGGCATAAACCACAACTGTTGCTATTGGCGGTGACAGTGGAAACCAAATGGTATTTCTAATTGGAAAGGAGTAATTGGGGAAAAAGAAACAACCAACTAAATCTCTCATCTGGAGAAACAAGGTGTGACCAGGTTCTACCACCAAGTTAAGCAAGGTACATGTTTCATCATCTCTTGAAGAAAGCAATCAGAATATGTGAGATACACTATGAACATGTTAGCCAATATGTTCTTAAAAATGGATGCTTTCTGATTTTCTTGCCTCCATGAGGCCAGTATGTTACACACAGATTGTCATGGCTCAGACACCCATTTGTGAGCATAACATGGATTGCTAGTTTTATCTGTCTCATCTTCTTTCTATAGCATAGATGTTCCTCAGTGGTATGCGATAGTGGCTTGTAAAAGATTTTAAATTGTGTCTGATAGTTTTCTCTTTCACAGATCATTTTTATAGGTCTTTTTTGCTAACTATGAAAAAAATTATCAGGAAAATTAAGATAAAATTTAGAAAAGCACAAAGAATATAAGATAAATGTCATATATATTTATGACAATTTTGTGTATGAATTTATAATTTTTTACTTCATTTTATAGTTCTCCTTGAATCAGATATTTTTGCACCAGCTCATATTTAAGTACTGGGAACTATGGTTTTAGAATGGACACAAAGCTAATATATATCTATTCCTTGCCTATTTATCTAAATCTGATGCTTCCTTTTGCCTACATCGATTATGTTCCAGCCACACTAAACTCTTTTCTGTCCTCCAAAATACCCTGATAGTTCATCCTCTGCTTGGAGTGCCCTTTCTTTAGGTGCCCAATTGTCCTTTACCTGCTCCTTTTTTGTCCTTTACTACTCTTCATCTTAAATACCTATCTCAATTAGCTTTTCCTTTGGAAGATTTTTAATGGCTCCTTTAAATAGGTTAATACTATCTTTGTTCAAGCTACCACCATACCACCCACACATAGCTTCTCTCCATTCTCTTACTGTATTGCTCCTTATATTCTCACCGATTATCTTCCTTACTAGACGATAATGGAACAGATACTGTTTCATATTACAGCACTTTCACTTGTACCTAAGAAGTGGGCCTATTATATAAAACACGATCAATAAAAAAGTGGTAGATAAAGAAATGAATGGTTGAATGAATGAAGGTCACTTATCTCTCTGAGTCCCATTATTTTTATCACTAAAATTAGAACAATACCAACTATGTTTATTTATTATTTTTTTAAAATTCTCTTTGATTAATTTCCTAAAAATGTGAGTTTTAGGAGTCAAACAAATAATTTTTCTGAACAGGTAGAAGTAATATGGTGACATGTTTGCAATATTAAGTTATCCAAGCTTTGTGACTATTAAAAGCCCAAACAACCCTCTATATAAATTAGGTATAGAAAAAATGAACAAAGAGTAATAAGAGAGATAGCATTTCAATAGTTTTATTTTAGTCTCATTAAAGCTATACAGATACAGGTAAAGTTGGAGAACTTGTGTTTATAAAATAACAGTAAGATATGACAAAGCGTTTGACTTTCATTCTTCCTGGTAAAGAACAATGTACTCCCAAAAGAGGAAAAAAAGCAGACTGTTTAATGCTTTACACAAAATTCCATTTCCTACCACATAATTATTAAAATTATTAGTAGCTCCTGCATTATGAATAAGAATAAATAATAAGATGGCAATTAAATAACTACCATTAATGACTTGTTCATTAATATATTAACAGTTGGCTGTTTTATCATGAAGAGAAATTAGAGTAAGATATTAGAAAAATTCAGTATATAATGAAACAGAAAACTGTATTGTGGCGCATTTAATTACAAATATATCTGATTTTTAGGGAACTCTAAAAAAGAAATTTGCATACTGAGTACAGAAGTAGTTCAAAGCTAATAGGTGCTTTGTTATAAACAAAACTCTCTCATGTCTCTTTGAGTTTAAGTTTGTTTACTCTTAGAAAAACTTGATTTCCTGTGTCTGAGGAAAATAAGCTTATAAAAAAAAGATGAAAAGGCTGGTATATAGCACTCCAGTAAAGGGATGCTAACAAATTAAGTGTTAATGAATCAAAAACATATGGATTACACTTCACTTCAAATAGAAATAATTTTAGAATCAAGGGGGAAAGTACTTAACAAAATGTAAATGGATCTGTCAACCTTAAAATGCAAACATTTGAGGTATCCTCAGAAAACTCCCACTTCTTCCTCTCTTTAGACATTATCTATCCTTTCATTTTATAGACAAGATAAATTTCTCCATGACCAAATGACCTTTGGAAATTTTAAGGATGTATTGGGTAAGTTTTAAACAAATATCCCAGAAGTTCAGAGATTAAAAAAAAAAAAAGATCAAGGGAGAAATGCATATCATTAACCCAATCCACCATACTAACACAGAGCATTAGCCTCTGTTCATTGCTTATCATAATTCAAGTCAACTAAGCAAAAGAGAAATAGAGAAATGTCAGATGTCATATACCTTTTTTTAATCACCCTCATAAATAATAGCTAAGATTTATATTTTCAAATTAGTTGGGTTAATATTAATCTTCATTGTCTAAGAATTGGATTTTTTATAATATTAGTAGTTCTAAATACAATCCATATTATATAAAACCTTTAAAAGATAACTGTCTTTATGCTTCTGTAGAATTGGGAATTTGTTCAATGCAGGAAAAAATAACACTAGATAATGAGTTCAGAATATATATTTGATTACTGAGCAGAAACTTGCTTATTTAAGATAATGTAGGCATACTTTTGGCTATATTCATCTGGGTCCCTAAAGTATGTTCTTTACTGAAAAAAATTAAGGATCTTCTTCAATGCAACAAAGTTATGTTTTTAACATCCCATGTACTGTCTTCCCATCGAAGAGCAGTTCATTTATCTCCTACATTGCTGCTTATGTCTCTTTCACTCAAAATTCTGTTTTGGAGTGCATGATGTTTATTTATTATTGGTGGATACTTAAATCAGTGCCCAGCATTTAGTGTAAAAAGCCTTTCAGTCAATTTGGAAGTGGGACCTCCACAGGTAAAGCCTGTGAATATGATTTTCCTGGAATTGCAGTCAGGGACCAGAAGTATTACATGCAGATAGTTTGAGGGGTCACCTTTTGTTCTCTTGCTATAATGAATTAAAGTGCTCCTTAGCTCTAATTGACTTATGTTCCTGCTTCCCATCTCTATAATCAAAGCAGCCTGTTTATGCTTTGAACCAACAAGATTCAAATGTCCTTTGTTTTAAAGTAACTACTCTTGCCATCTACCATTTTTGGTTCAGTTTGACTCCTGATTTCCATTTCTACTATCTCCCACACTCCATTCCTAATTTCAGATTTGAGTAGGTACAATTCAGCTTGTTATTTATCTTCACCTACCTTCAGGTCTCCAACAAGCTCAAAAAATGCTCGAAACCATGGGCCTGTCCTGTTGATGCAAGCCAGGATAATGACTACTTGATGACACATAAAACACAATCTATAAGTGATTGTGGGATTGAATTGAATGGGGTAGTTAGAAAATGGCATGGATAACTTAGAACTTCATTGAATAAACACTCTCAATGATGGAAAATTGAACTATGTATTAGACAGAGTAGATTGAATTATTTACTTCCCAATAGGCAAATGTATTAATTGGAGCTTTAAGAACTCTAAGCAATTTATAGAGTTCTGTTCAAAGGCAACCCAAATTCTTAACTAAATGAGTTACTTCTTTTCATTAAAATTTTCCATTTCTATTTCCTATGATAAAATATAGTCCCCACTAATTGTGCACATCGGCAATTTCAAGTCTACCTCTACAGGCTGATCTCTCCCCTTCTTCCACCCTCTGTCATCTGTGCTGATCAAACGAATTGCTTTCAGTTTTCAAACTCGTCTTGGTATTTCCTGTCACTGTAACTCTCTTAGCTGTCTTCTTATGCATGGAGAAGTCTATCATGTGTCTCCACCCCCAATCCTTACCAACATGCTTCCATTTTATCTGTTTGCTACCACCTTGCCATTCATGACCGCATCAAAGCTTTTCCTTCTCCCTTATTCTATTCCCCAAGTAGAAATGAGTAATACTTATAGGAAACACTATAGTCATATACCATGACACACTGTCCACAGTTTTCTGTCAGTAAAAAGGCTTTGTTTTACCTCTTCAGTGCTAAATGTAGGTTCAGCTTCTTTAATTAACTCACTTTATTAAAAATTATAAATTGCAACCCTAGCCAGTTTGACCCAGTGGATAGAACATCTGCCTGTGGACTGATGGGTCCCCGGTTCGATTCCAGTCAAGGGCATATGCTTGGGTTGCAGGTTTGATCCCCAGTAGGGGGCATGCAGGAGGCAGCCGATCAATGATTCTCATCATCGATGTTTCTATCTCTCCCTTCCTCTTTTAAATCAATAAAAATATGTTAAAAATAACAAAACATTATAAATTGCATATAACCTTCATAACAGAATTGCATGAAGACTGAACTAAAGAATTCAAGTAATTATGATTACTATCCAAGTGTGCAAAAGGAATAGATAAATAGCAACTCTTATGCAAAGCTGAGGGAACAGGGTATGTTTCTGTGCATAATGTTTCTCTGCACACATTCATAATAAGAGGTGGGCATCTCCTTCTCAGAGTACCTTACATATTTCCATTGTAGAGGCATCTGTTAATAAAAATGATTCTAACATACAACAACAAAAATAATCTTCATTAATTGCATATGGCGGTTCTCAGATAATATAGATGCTGTAGAAATAGACATTTTAGTTTTTATTTCCAATTATACTGCTTGAATGGATTTCTAAGTTTATACTCCAATGTCCCATGAAGCACAACTTTCTGTAAACCTCCATCTCTGCCTAACATCCTGCTATTTGTATGAGCCCCAATAGCCCATTTTAAAGTGGTAGTTCTTTAAGAAAATAATTACAATGTAAATTAGTCTTCAACAAATAGTAAGGCACATTTTGGAATTAAATTCCCAAGTATTGAAGCTTTGTTTCCTGATATGTTAAAAAACTATTATATAAGTTTAACCATGCCCATTCAATCTGTGTACCTAGAAATATCATTTCTTCTGTTGCTAATGAAAGTCCTACGGCACAAATTTATTAAAAGTATACATTTGCATGGGATAATAATTGGGTCGATAATATTAAATTCATAGGCTCATTATTTAATTGCAAGGGCAGATTATGAATACAGCTTCTAAAATGTATTTTAATGAAAAACACTACATCCTGACCTAATCATATCAACCTTATGCTATCTAATTAAAGATGCAGAAAATCATTAGAGTTGCAAAATATTAGTTCCAGCTCCATCAGGCTGTGAGCTGCCCCTTCATGAATATATATATTTTTTACTCCATGATAAATAGTTAATGAGGTAAAAATGACAAAATTTGCATGTAGGCAAATTAGTTTAATAGAATGGTGTCTTTTCTGACTACTGAAAGTGACCTTTTCCTTCTAAAAAATTAGCTAAAATACTTTGAAATTATCATCTGGCTGTCTTTTCACAAATGACAAATTGTATATATAAACAATATAAAAATTACAAAATGCAATAATCTTAAATTCTCATCATACTGTAAATGTGTTCTGTGCTTTTGAATTTATCAAGTTAATAAAAGGAAATTAAGCATATTATAAAGTGTCCATTTATGTAGCAATTTTTAATCCAAAGCATAAAAATGAGAAGCACATGCTTAATAGTTGGCACTATGGCAAAGATCTAGTTCAAAATTTTAAAGTGCAAGAATTCTAGACGACTTACTTGAAATACTTTTATATTAAAATGGCTAATCCACTCTCAATTTAGCATTTTAGATTACAGATAATTGTTCTCAATTAAACTGGCATTATAACTTGAAATTAATACATCAATTATTCAACAGGGCTACCTTGCTTCCCTATTGAAATAAACAAAACAAGCAAAATTTATGTACATCAGAAACCGATATAATATTATACATCAACTATAATTTAAAATAAATTTCAAAAATATTCCATCTGGCTGTTCCTGAGTTATATTAAAATGAGTATTGATAGTTGAATTAATATCTATAAAAAAGCAAATATAAAACAGTTTATGAAGAATGACATGTAAAAATTTAATCAGGAAGTATTCATGGTGTAAATGCAAAGTCATGAAGAGACACAACAAATAAAACATGTATGTCTATGGAGCTCAATTGGAGAATATTTCTCCATGCTTACCTAACTAACCCCAACAACAAGAAACAGTAGGTGCTCTTGAAATTTTCAAATAAGTTCCACAAACGTTTCTGAAATCGCATTACTGATTGATTCCAAGTCTACACATTCTAGAGACAGCAGCGATTTATCTAGCTACATTAATTTCTGGATATATTAATTTCTGTTCATGGCCCAACAGAATCTAAGTCAAATTATTTTACTTAAGATACAAATGCCTTTGAATAAATTGTCTGATTTAATTACATTTAATCAAATTGTCTTTTCTTTGATTTCAAGGTTTGAGGCCTCTTCCTAAGTTCTACTCTTTTTCTTTTTCTTTGTTGATTAAGGTATTACATATGTGTTCTTATCCCGCCATTGCCCTCTCCACGCTCCACTCAACTCTCAGCCCCTGATGTCTGTGTCCATTGGTTAGGCTTATATGCATGCATACACGTCCTTTGGTTGATCTCTACCCCGTATCCCAACCCTCCCCTGCCTTCCCTCTGAGGTTTGACAGTCTGATCAATGCTTCTCTGTCTCTGAATCTGTTTTTGTTCATCAATTTATGTTGTTTAGTATAAGATCTACTCTTGTCCTTCATGGGAAAGCTAAGCTATTTTACAAAGAAGGGAATAAACATTAAATGTAAAGAATTAAGAAATTTTACAATCCCCTTTACTTTTCCTTCTAGTACCTAAGAATGTTCTTTTATCCTCCTCTTCCTCCAGATCCCCAATTCTATCTCCCTTCCCCCCTCCTCCATCTACCTCTATCATCCTCCTCCACTAGCTAAAATAATAAATACTAAAATAATTTTCTATTTTTCTTTGTATTCTCTTGTTAGGTACTATTGTTCAACTCAAATTATTTTGGTATTCAATTTTGGATTGCTTCCAAAGTGCTAAACTTCCATATTGTGAAACTTAATAATAAAATAAAATGTACTCTACCTACCCCAGGCACTTTGTAATTATCCTAGACAGATAATTATCTTAATTTTAAAGATAATTTTGACAATTTTGGCCTTTTAAAGATTATGCTGCTAGACAAGAATTTTTGAAGAAGAAGAAACCAACATAAATATATGGTAAAGTGGAATTTGTTTTACTTCATAAGGGACTGTGATCTTGCAAATAGCTGCTATAATGATATATTAACTATTAAATTAACAGAAGTCAATACTAATTGAGTATATTAATAGTAAACCCATGTGGAATTTTTTTAAATATATTTTATTGATTTTTTACAGAGAGAAAGTGAGAGGGATAGAGAGTTAGAAACATTGATCAGCTGCCTCCTGCACACTCCCTACTGGGGATGTGCCCACAACCAAGGTACATGCCCTTGTCCGGAATCGAACCTGGGACCTTTCAGTCCACAGGCCGACACTCTATCCACTGAGCCAAACCGGTTAGGGCCCATGTGGAATTTTTTAAGCTACTAGTTAGGTTTTTATCAAGTAGAGAACAAGATGAGATAGATTATATGTTCATTATATAGGCAAACTATGTTCAATTGTTCAATCATTCATACATGCAGTCTTTTATGTATTGAACAAATAGACAGTAAAGATGTGCTACATTCTGCAGACCCTGTTAGAGATTGAGGACACATAGACAGAGAAGCCAATCTTTTATTCTATAAGAAGATCTGAGTCTAGCCCTACCTGGTTTGGCTCAGTGAATAGAGCCTCAGCCTGCAGAGTGCAGGGTCCCAGATTAGATTATGGTTAAGGGCACATGCCTGAGTTGTGGGCTTGATCCCCAGTAGGGGGCGTGCATGAGGCAGCCAATGATTCTCTCTCATCATTGATGTTTATATCTCTCTTTTCCTCTCCCTTCCTCTCTGAAATCAATAAAAATATATATTTTTTTTTTAAAAAAAAGAAGATCTGAGTCTGAAAAGGAAGAGGGATATGCTAACAGATGAGTTTCTTTTGTTCACGTGAAAAGCAAATCTACTTCAACCCAAATATACTCACCTTCTTTCTTTCGCCATTAATTCCTCTCCATCGCTCAGACTTTTTTGACTATACACTGAGTGGCCAGATTATTATGACCACCTGACGTTTGTAGGCAAATTAGCCGTACACTGCATCGTATGGGATATGGAAGCCGAAGGCCTGTTCCAACACCTTTGCTGTCTGCAGTTACCAAAATAAAACGTCTCCAATTCACACAGGAACACAAGGATTGGACAGTCGAGCATTGGAAAAAAGTCATGTGGTCTGATGAATCACGTTTCCAGTTGCGTCATGCAGATGGCAGAGTAAGAATTTGGCAGAAACAGCATGAAAGCATGCACCCCACATGCATGAGTACAACCCTTCAAGCTGGTGGGGGCAGTGTTATGGTTTGGGGCATGTTTTCCTGGCATGATTTGGGCCCTTTAATTCATGTGGAACAACGTCTGAATAGCACAACATACCTAAGTATCGTTGCTTATCAAGTTCATCCTATCATGTTGATGGCGTATCCCAATGGAGATGGCTTCTTCCAACAAGACAATGTGCCATGCCTCGGTGCTTATATTGTGCAGGAGTGGTTTCAAGAACATGAGGGAAAATTTACCTTGCTTAGGTGGCCCCCACAATCACCAGATCTCAATACAATTGAGCATTTGTTGGACGAAGTTAAAAGAGCCATCAGCAGCTGGTTCCATAACCATCAAATCTCACAGAACTGGACAGTGCTATTCATCAGGCATGGTGTCAGATTCCTGGCATCATCTTTCAACATTTTGTGGAGTCCATGCCAAGAAGAATCGCCACAGTATTGAAGGCAAAAGGTGGCCCAAAAAGTACTGATGGGGAGGTCATAATAATCTGGCCACTCAGTGTGTATATATCCCACATTCAAAGGCTGTTAAATCACATTGTTTACCTATATCTTCAGAAAAAAAAATCACTTCTACTGTCGTGGTAAACAACCTGCTTCCCTATTTATAATGGTCTGGCCCTCAAGCAACCTCAGCATGAAATTATAGCTAATTTGCCTACAAACGTCAGGTGGTCATAATAATCTGGCCACTCAGTGTATAACTTAGCTCCTGATTGGAAATCCCCAAATCATATGGCATAAAAAACTTGGTTTATGCACTGTGGATGTGCTGAAATGCATCTAATATTCAAGAATCATTGTGCAATCTAAGGACAAAATTCATGTTATCTGTTTTTTCCCCAAATATTGTTTACTTTTGTCTCAAAAGTGAGCAAAGGAGGGATAAATGGGGATGGAAAGAGACTTGACTCTGGGTGAAAAGTGCACAATGCAGTGTGCAGATGATTTTTTTCTTTCCTTATTTTTTTTAGTTGTACACTTGAAAGCTGTATGATTTTATTAACCAATTTCACCCCAATAAATTTAGTTAAAAAAGAAATATAAACCGCTCAAAATCCCATCAATAGAGATAACTATTAACATTTTGTTGAACATCCTTCCAGACATCTTTCTTTGCCTGTATAGATATAATTTCATAACAGTAGGTATTTTCACATTCTGAGTCATACCCTGTTTCTTTTTCCAATAATATTTTCTGACTTCTTTTCACATCAATAAATAAAAATTGACTTGATTTTTTAAAATTATGATTTTTATCAATTTTGATTTATTTAGTTCATTATTTCTATTTCTTTTCCAGAAATTATTTTACTTAGATTTCTGAAATAATTTAATAATTTCCTCCACTAAATAGAATTCAACAACAATCTGGGTTTTTGCAGTTATCTCCAATAACCCTATTACTTCTGAATTTTGATGTCTAAGAAATAGATTGTAGAAATATGAGAAATATTTAGCCATTAATTTCTATTATGACCATCAAATTAGTTCAAATGTGAAATAGTTGTCAAAAGAAGTTTAAATTTTGATTTATTTTTTCTCCATGACTTGGTGCTAGTGCCCTATAATAGAAACTCCATTAGACCAGCCCAGTCAGCAGAAAGGTTTTGCTTGGTTGGAAGTTTTCAAATGTGAATCATAAATAGATCAATTTGGGAAAGCACCTAACCTGATGAACTACTTATTTAATCTTTTCCCACTTTCCAAAACAACTCCAAATATTAATTTAGTAAAGTACTGTTTTTCTTGTAATACTAGTAAAATGACAATGAAATATCATACTGAAAAACATTAAAAACATTAATTAGATCAATACTTATAAAACATTTGCATTAAATATCCTTAATTTCAGAGAATAGAAACTATATCATAGCCCTTGTTGATCAGTATATTTGTTTTAAGATAATGTTTATATTTACTTTGAGTAAAATTGAAATGCTTGAGAAATATTATAGTCATTCTCCTGGCCTAGAATATACTTACCTTACCAAGTACATCTGGAACTAGTTTAAGAAGCACAGAATTGTGTTGCTAAATAGTCTGTATGTAAAGAATTCTAATACAAAAACCAAGATGGAGGAATAGGTAAACACCAGAAATTGCTGCCTCGCACAACCACTTCAAAAATACAACTAAAACATAAAACAGACATCATCCAGAACCACAGGAAGGCTGGCTGAGTGGAAATTCTACAACTAGAAGGAAAGAGAAAAGCACACTGAGACTCAGAGGAGGTGCGGAAGCAAAGTGCAGAGGTATGAAGGCGCACGCGGAACGGGGTGGCAGCTGAGGACACGGTTGTCTTTTTCAATCGGGAGGGAGTCTAAAGCTCCTGACTGCTCTGAACTCCAGTTCTGGGTGAGTCTCTGGGGACCCAGACTCATACAAGAGAAACTGGACTGTCTGGCATTGGTCAGAACTCAAGGGCAGCTTTCTCTCAGAGGTACTTGCAGTGATTACCGGGACACTGAGAAGCGGGGCCCCTTAGGGTAGCACTAAGGAGCAGCCATAGCTGCTTACTCTGCCCTGTTGATCCCCAGAGACCTCAGCTCACCCAAGCTGTGTGCAGAGGCTTTTGCATATGAAAGTCCTGGCCCTTTGCAATATGAAAATTACCTAACTGCAGCTGGGTCAGAGAAACCCAGAAATTCCAAAAGAAGGTCCCAGGCCTCAAAGCAGCTTGCATTGCTTCACAGCTGGGCTCCTGCTGGGTAGCCTCAGGCAGAGACTAAATTAGCAGCTCCTTATATATCCAAGAGCAAGGGTACCCAGTGGTCAGAGTGGGACCATCCAGATTACAACTCCTCAGATCCATAAGGGACACACTCAGGGGGAAGACTCAGTGAGAACCAAAGCCCCATTGAAGCAAATCTTGCCCCAGAAGGGTGCCTCCAGCTCAGAAGTTCTCCCACTGCAGACACAGCTGATTCTCACAGCCAATTGGCCAGGAGGTCAATTCCTCCTAATGATACCTACAACAATCAAGGCTTAACTACAACAAGACTGTGCACAAAGCCCACAAAGGGGTACACCAAGAGTGTCCACCTTAGGTAATTGGGAGGCTGAGCCACTGGGCCCTATAGGACACCTAGCACACAAAGACACTCTATCAACACAGGGAAGCATAAAAAATGTGGAGACAAAGAAACAGGTCACAAATGACAGAAATGGAGGAAAACAAACTACTGCATATAGAGTTCAAAGTCACACTTATAAGGTTTTTCAAGAATTCTCTAGAAAGCGCTGATTAACTTAGTGAGACCCTCAAGAAATCTAGTGAGACCCTTGAGGTTATGAAAAAGGACCAACTAGAAATTAAGCATACACTGACTGGAATAAAGAATGTTATACAGAGTTCTAATAGCAGACTAGAAGATCACAAGAATCAAGTCAAAGATTTGAAATACGAAGAAGCAAAAAACACCCAACTGGAAAAACAAAAAGAAAAAAGAATCCAAAATATGAAGGTAGTGTAAGGAGCCTCTGGGACAACTTGAAACGTACCAACATCCAAATTATGGGGGTGCCAGAAGAAGAGAGAGAGCAAGATATTGAAAACCTATTTGAAGAAATAATGACAAAAAACTTCCCCTACCTGGTGAAAGAAATAGACTTATAAGTCCAGGAAGCACAGAGAACCCCAAACAAAAGGAATCCATAGAGGACCACACCAAGACACATCATAATTAAAATGTCAAGAGCAAAAGACAAAGAGAGAATCTTAAAAGCAGCAAGAGAAAGACAGTCAGTTACCTACAAGGGAGTACCTATACGAGTGTCAGCTGATTTCTCAACAGAAACTATGCAGGCCAGCGGGTAGTGGTAAGAAACATTCAAAGTGATGAATACCAAGAACCTACAACCAAGATTATTTTACCCAGCAAAGCTATCATTCAGAATTGAAGGTCAGATGAAGAGCTTCACAGATAAGAAAAAGCTAAAGGAGTTCATCACCACCAAACCAGTATTATATGAAATGCTGAAAGGTATCCTTTAAGAAGAGGAAGAAGAAGAAAAGGGTAAAGATACAATTTATGAACAACAAATACACACCTATCAACAAGTGATTCTAAAAATCAAGTGAATAAATAATCTGATGAACAGAATAAACTGGTGAATATAATAGAATCAGGGGCATAGAAAGGGATGGACTGACAATCCTTGGGGGGAAAGGGGTGTGGGAGATGCGGGAAGAGACTGGACAAAAATCATACACCTATGGATGAGGACAGTGGTGGGGGGAGTAAGGGTAGAGGATGGGTTGGGAACTGGGTGGAGGGGAGCTATGGGGGGAAAAAGAAGAACAAATGTAATAATCTGAACAATAAATATTTAATTTTAAAAAAAGAATTCTAATACAACACCAATTTGAGAAGTACATTTTTACAAAATTCCCAATATATAAATTGTACAGTGATTAGAGTGTCGGCCCATGGATTCAAAGGATTTTGGGTTCAATTCCTTATCAAGACCATGTACCTTGGTGGCAGTCTTGATCCCTGGCCCAGGAGCTAACCAGCCCATCTCTCTCTCTCTCTCTCTCTCTCTTTCTCTCTCCCCTTCTTCCCTCCCTTTTACTTTCTCTCTAAAAAAATAAAATAAAAGATAGTTAAACATCACATGGAAGTGCCTTTACACACAAAATACAAAATTAAGTATTTTATTTCAATGATCAGAATAAATATATTTTGCTTTAAATAAACTAGATAATCAAACCTAAAATTTATTGATTTCCTATTATAATGGCAATTTCACATCCATTGCATTATCTAACTTTAATTAATTGTCTTTTACATATTAATACACTAAAATGAAAAAGTTAGTCTCGTTTATAAGTTACAGAATTTAAACTCAAAGCTAACTTCAAAGTTTATTTCATCCATCATCTTAACTTTCACTTAAAATAACTGATATAATGCATGTCTTCCTTTTATGACCTCTATCTTGATTCTCTCCAAAATAGTAAGATATATTTTTTTGAGTCTAACTTCCAAATGAGATCTGTTTGTCTTTTCTTTTCCAACTGTTTTTCATTCATCACAGAACGGAAATAAAAGCAAAACTGCCACCAGCATCACTGATGGCCCAAGATAGGCCATCTGGCTTGGTGTCAACTTGACATGCAACTACTACTCTTACTGTGCTTTGAGATTCTAGGTCGGCCATTTGAATGATTTGTTAATTGCATTTTTAAACAAGAACTAGTCTTTACCATTCTCTTAAGCTTGTTTAATGTAACATTCATCTTTTTCTTTTACTGGTAATAAGATTTAATGTAGTTAAATTACTCTCAATTTCCTGCCATAAACATTTTCTATATGAAGATTTTAAGTGCAGTATTATCAACAATGCAATTAACTTTGAATTAATTAGGAATCAGAGTCCTGTTTCTTCTAGCTTCTGTTTCTTTGGCCCAGAAAATGTCTGTCTCATCCTTATATCTTCTTCATTCTGTATGAAAATATAATTATGTAACATTCAAACTAAGATTCACAGGATGGTAAACAAATGTTTTAACAGAGAACAAAATGGCACACTGGAATATGGAAAGCTGTAAAAAGATTAATTGCATTTTAGTTTTGTTAAAAAAGTTTTTTGGGTTTGTTTTTTTTTTTTGCATTTTTAGTGGCATTTTCATGATGGGTTGTTAATGACTCAACTTACCAATCTTTATTAGTTTTTAGAACATTTTTCAGCTCAAATGAACCAGCTTACACGGACAAGGAGAAAATAGCCTATAATTGTATATGCCAAATTTTAAAATAATATATAATTGTTGATAATTTTGTGATTCATTTGGATAATATGATTAGTCAAATAATATAATATTTATCCAAAAGTGAATTATTTTGTCCTTTTGAGTATTTTTGCAGTTCACATTGATCAAAGTTGGTGCTTGCCTATTGAACTTTCACTTTTCTGATCCTCTTAGAAAGTGAGTCCAACTAAATGTTAGGAAAATTTATGTAAAGATAAACATTTTTTAAAAAGTTCCAATTTCATAAGTAAATTGGGCATTGGTAGACATTGATAAGAGAGAAAACAAACTATTCTCTCTGTATAGGCAACATTAGAGTAATTCAATAAATATTAAGTTTAAACTTTCCATGATCATATTTAATTATGGAAGTGTTATTTTCATATAGTTCACTAAGAGTCTTCATGCATTTTATGCCATTTTGGGGAGTGTTTAAGTATAAGATTGAATTATATAATATTGAAGATATTAGATCATTTTGGAAGAAAGAAGAGAAAAGCAAATAACAATTTAATAATTAGTGAATCTAGGAGAAAAATTACAAGTTCATTGTCCTTTATTTGCAGCTTTATAGATTTGAGTTGTTTTTTAATATAGAGCTAAAATTTTATGATATTCTATTGAAATATACATTATTATATGGTGATGGTTGAAAATTTGTATTTCTTTTAAGAGTATATCTATTCAATATGTCTGAAAAAATTTAAATTATTTTTTTCAAAGTGTAATTAAAAGAGAAACTACATTCTACCTGTCTGTAAAGCCTTAGGCATTATTGTTTGTAGAAATAGGTCACATATCATGTCACAGGTTTTGATGATGGCCAATAAAACAAAGTAATTTACAAAGTCCTCTGCCCTGTGTCCTACATTTGCAGCAATTCATTGCTTGGTGAGTGGCAGAAGCTATTATGTTTGGTTCACATCTGAATGTGGGTCATTTACAGAAACCTAGCATGTGACATTTCTTTTAAAGCTAAAAGGACAAGTGTGAACATTTAGCTAATATGGTATTTTAAGTGTCATAAAAAGAATGGAATCTATAATTTTAAATTGTTTTAAATATGAAAATGAAGAAGAATAAAATATGATTGCTTATTTCTAATTCTAAAAGTTACACATAGTATTAGCAGTATGGCTATTGTAGTAAATGCACTTATGATATAAGTTGGAAAATTATTATCTACTTATATAATAACATTAGAGGCCCAGTGCACAAAGTTCATGCACTGGGGGGGGGGTAATCCCTCAGCCCAGTCTGCACCCTCTCCAATCTAGGACCCCTCGGGGGATGTCCAACTGCCGATCCCTGTGGGATCAGGCCTAAACCGGCAGTTGGACATTCCTCTCACAATCCGGGACTGCTGGCTCCCATCTGCTCACCTGCCTGCCTGCCTGATTGCCCTTAACTGCTTCTGCCTGCCAGCCTGATCACCCCCTAACCACTCCCCTACCAGTCTGATCAACGCCTAACTGCTCCCCTACAGGCCTGGTCCCCCCAACTGCCCTCCCCTGCTGGCCTGGTCGCCCCTAACTGCCCTCCCCTGCTGGCCATCCTGTGGTGGCCATCTTGTGCTCACATAGGGGTGGCCGTCTTTTGACTACATGGGGGCAGCCATCTTGTGCGAGGGTGTGATGGTCAATTTTCATATTACCTCTTTTTTATATAGATTGGAAGGGTGCTGGTATAGCTTTGAACAGACAGCATGTAAGTAGTCAAACTTCTTTTTAGCTTGACCAGCAAATGATTGCCAAAATCCATTCTTATTTTTTAATGTTAAAATCCACATATCAGAATTGCAATGACTCGATGAAGTGAATGACATTAAGATTGACTTTCTAGAAACCCATGAGAACTCACCATTCTGTTAAAAATAGAAATTCAAATAGCTTTGGTTTGAAATTGTACCAAATAGAGGGAAAGGGAAATACAAAGAAGGAATGAAGAGAAGCAAGAAAATAAATAAGGAAAAATAATTTAAGAAAAAAAAAAGAAATAGAGAAAATAAAAATGTGCACACAATGGGAAGTAGTAAAAAACTCCACCCCCATTTCCAGAAACAGTCTTACTATATGTTCCTAGTTATGAAGTATCTATCCTTCAGTATATGTGTAGGCTCATGTTTATAAGGGGCAAATCCTTTTAATTCATTCCCTATTTATTTATTCATTCAGTCCACAAATATTCCCATATGCCTACCAAATGCCAAGTACTTGCTAAAAGCTTCCAGAAGGGGAGAGGGTGGTGAGGATTCCAGGAAGGTAATGGAGAGAAGCTGCATGTGAAGATAACAGAGAGATGAGAACTCGGAGTATTAGGGTAGTACCTCTGGAGAAGGCAGGTCTCAGGTCAAGAGAACTATTATTATAAGAACAATAGGAAGCAATGAAATGGATTTAAGGCAAGAGTGATATAAAGATTTTTACTTAAAAATCAATCATTATAGTGAGGAGAATAGATTAAAAGGGGCAAGAAGAAATATAAGGAGACCAGCTGGAATATTAATGCTACAGTAAGTAACGGAAGAGATTGGGGCATATTGGACAGAGAAAGGAGCCTGTGTATAAAATGACATAAACAAGACCTAAGGAACTGCCAGAACCTGGAGAAGATGGATATGGAGGATGAGAGAGAGGACAGATTTGAGGATTCTCTCTGGAGTTATTTTCCCTTCATCCCTCCCTTCCTCTCTCCATTCTTCCCTCCCTTCCTTCTACCTTTTCTTCCATCTTCCGTTCCTTCTTTCCATTTTTTTTCCCCCAGAATGAGTGATCTTGGCATTTTACTAAGATAGTGTGCCCTAGATGAAGAAGTAATTTGGAGAAGGCAATTAGTTTCTTTTCAGAATGTTGTGTTTTTTAAAAAAATTCTTTACCAGAGGATATGCTCTTATTATTAGTTGTATTGATTTAGAGTGAGAGGAAGGGGCGGGGGGAGAAAGAGATCTATTGCCTCCCATATGTACCCCTACTGGGATTAGAACCTGCAACCCAGGTATGTGCCCTGACCAAGAATCGAGCTTCAGCCTTTTGGTGTATGGAACAGTTACCCAAACAACTCAGCCACTTGACCAGGGCTTAATAATGTTGATTTTAAATCCTGTTGGCATGTATGTTTGGAGTTATCAAAGTTAATTAAAGGTTCTAATTTGTTTAGCTAACATGTCCACCTTTAAAGAATTAAATTAAATTTTGTTTTAAATTTTAAAACTAAACTTAGCTGCCTAAATTATAAATTTATTAGAAATATACACTTAAAATCAATTAATTAATTCCCAAATGAGAAAATAAAAGTTTTATGCTTGATTCTACTATTCATATTTAAAGATAAGGAAACAGTCTCAGAGGTAAAACTATTGCCAAAGGCCACACAGTTAGTGACAGAGCAAAATTCAAGCCAGGCCTAACTGCCTTTAATCCAGGTATGGAACCAACACATCATACTCATTCATGTGGAGAAAATTAAACCCACATGTAAATTTCAAGTAATCTTTTTTTAAATTAAATATTTATTGCTGTAAATATTACCTATGTCCCATTTTTTCTCTCATTGGCCTCTTTTAGCCAGCTCCAGTCCCTCGTCCCAGGCCTTCATCACCCCATTGTCTGTGTCCAGGGGTTATGCATATATGCATACAAGTTCTTTGGTTGATCTCTTCACACCCACCCACCCACCCACCCACCCACCCTTGTCTTCTCTTGTTTAAAAAATGTTTAAAATATGATAGACAAGTAATACTTAAGTTTTTAGAGTTGCAAAGACTGCATGAGAATATCAGCTGAGCCACTGGCCTACTGTGTGATCTCAGCCAAATTACTTAAACTCACCAAGGCTTGGTTTCTTCACCTATGAAAGCAGATGGCAGTAATGTCCTGAATCACAGATCTATTGTAAGGATTAAATAATCTTTATACTGTATGTTTGTCACATAGTGAGTGCTCAGGAAATGATAGAAGTGACAGATATTACTATTCAATAACTGAAAGAAAAACATTAAAAATGCTCTGTGTCATCTTTAATGCCAATTTACATGGCATATGATGGAAGATTTTTTGAACCTATACTTGGAGATTCTAAGATGGTAGTGAGAGCCAGTAATATATTAGTTAGGATTTGAAGTCTATTCTTCCTAATCCCCAAGTTCTACATTCCCATATGGATACTGATGCAGGCTATGAAGGTGGATTGGTTTTATTAGAGAAACCCGAACTATAAAGAATAAGGTGAACTAGACCTATGGCAGTCTTTCTCAGGTCACACTCATCAGTGGGCTCTTAGCCTCTGGGAAAGCACAGAGCTAATAGAGGTGCTGGTCTCATGGTGAGTGTTAGTGGCAAAGAAGGTGATATTTAAGCACTAGACCCAGACTGAAGGCTGAGGCAACTTCTATCTGTTGTGCAGAATGACAGCTCCTGTGCAAATATGACTAAGATCCCTAGGAACCCAACTGTGGTTTTGAGCATCCAAGCATGCCTCACATTAGCTTACACACCAGATCATTAAAGAGAAAAGACTACTTGTGGAGGGAGGTGGAATATAGGGGTTGGGATAGTGGAATGGATAGGAGGGAATTGGTTAAAAAAAAAAAGGGGGGGGAGGTTTAGAGAGCATTCTGCTTCTATGATGTGGGTCCTTTGAATTTTTTTACATTTACTGCCTAAATGTTTTGCATTTCCCCTGCTATGTACATCACTGTGACCCTTTTAAACTTCTCCTTCCACATTATGCTGCAATTTTTTAAAGTTGGCTGTTGCTAAAGGATTTAAGCTAAAAGCCTATTCTGTCCACTTTGATAAGTGAAATTAACACACATGAGAGCTGTGTGTATAGCCTTCACACTTCTTCATTAGAGTCCAGCTGAGTGTTTAAAATGAACTGTGATCCACATTTTATTTGAAAGACAGGTGCTTTTTCATCACTAAGAAAATGTACTTATTCTAGTTTTTAATTCACCAAAGATTTGTCGTGTGTCTGTTGTGTGCGAGGCACTGTTCTGGGGAAGAGAAAGGAGAACTCAAGGGTCAAGAGCCTTGCCCTTCATTCCCCGTGCAGTGTCATGGTTTTTGCCTCTGTATTTTTTATGCTCACTTGACTACTTATATAACATTTAAAATACATGTAAGATTCACTGGCTTCTTGCAGCAAAACAAAATAGCTGTTCTTTTTGTTGATTATTTGTTTGTTCAATTACTTTAGTGATAAGTATGATGCAAGTCCTCCAGGAGGCTTTGTAGATATTGCATAGTGCTGGGAGTGAAGTAGGGATTGTCACCAGCTGGTGCACAGTACCTGCTGTCAGGTGCAAGTACTTACACTGAGTGGAAAGGGCAATGTCTCACCCCAGCAGCCTGCAACAAGCTCAAGCCAGGGATTTGGACTGTTCCAATAGGCCTGCACATGGTTACTTCATCTGGGTGCATACACTTCTCACATGTGTTTGTCCGTTGATCCAAACTCACTTGCCCATTTGCCCTCAAGTTTGAGTTAAAAATAGAAATTCCAAAAGATTATTTTTTGGTTTCTTTTATCCTAGAGGTATTGAAAGCAGGCTAATTTACCAAAGGCCAACTCATCAGATGACCAATTAACAATTTATACTTAACTGACCAGCTTTTATTTTATCTTTTTAAGAGAACATTGTGGCAAGGAATGCTGCGTTTGTCTCTGACCCAGCTTCCTGCAGCTACAGATGAGGATCATTGAAGTAGAAATAGATCCCTCTGTTTGCTGAAGAAAAGATAAAAGGGGACTCAGTATATAGGCAGCTGCCCTCACCAGAGAGCTTAGGGTCTGAGGAACAGTCAGGGGATCCTAGTGGCTTGTGGCAAATGGGCAATCAGTGAATGTATCTCTACCAACAGCAATAAGCTCTTTTGGTTACAATTATTCAGTTTACTGGAGCTCCCACAATGTAACACCCAGATCTTTAAAGAGGTGTATCCCTATGCACACATGCCACAGTGTGCACAGCTCACCCTGCCTATCTGGGCACAGAGCGCCCACAGCTAGGTGACAGTTTCAGGGAAGAAGAAAATTGTTTAGCTCTATATTAATTAGAAATTTTAGAAAATTTCCTCTACTTGATAAATAATATTTTGCCTTTAGTAAGGAACATAGTAAAGGAGATTGATTCAGAAAATGGAAAATCTTTGATTATCTGATACATATTCCCTAGACAATGAATCTGCTCATAACATTCTCATCAAAACCTGCCTTTAAATTATTTTAATCTAAATTAATTTTTCTAAGTAATAAATGACAGCAGCTAAAACTTATAAGGCTATTTGAAACTATTAAGTCAATGATTAAGAAGGCATCAGCACCCCCACAACTAATTAACTCGAGTACCAACCAGTCTCTCAGACTTGTGTACAGCTTCCAGGAATGGAAAAGCTTAAACAAATCAGACATGTGAATAGTGAGTGTTCATTCTCTGCATATTATAGAAAAATGTGTGAGAGCCTGTAGATCTTTCGGACTATTCAGATAAAGGATCAAAAATTAAAGGATCCATGGGTAGAGGGGGGCAGAGGGGTAAAATGGAGGATATCTGTAATACTGTCACAATTAAAAGCTATTTTACAAGCCAAAAAGGTTAAAGGGTCCATATAATATCAACAAAAGCTTTACTCAGAAGGTTTCTGGGGGATGCTGCAAGTCCAAATATGAAGCAAACACCACGAGAGGTGCAGATGGTTCTCAGTTTTCCCTAATGCCAATGCCTATAGAGGCCATCTATAAAAGGGTGGTAAAAATGTATTTTTTTTTTTTGAAAGAAGCTCTAGAAAGAGAAGCTCTGTCCATGACACTGGAAACATAGCTAATGAATTTAAATTACTTAAAATAAAACCCAGTAAAGCAAAATGACAAAATAGCTAATATCTAAAGATAATACCAACTTAAAGAACAGACCAGTAAAATCCTATAAAATAAAAGGCTACTATGCAAATTGACTGAATGGCCAAGTGACCAGTCACTATGATGTGCACTGACCACCAGGGGGCAGATGCTCAACGCAGGAGCTGCCCCCTGGTGGTCAGTGTGCTCCCACGGCGGGAGTGTTGCTCAGCCAGAAGCCAGGCTCATGGCTGGCGAGCGCAGTTGTGGAAGCCTCTCCTGCCTCCGCGGCAGTCAGACATCCCCCAAGAGCTCCCAGACTGCAAGAGGGCACAGGCTGGGCTAAGGAGCCAGGCGGCGTTGGATTGCAGGTTTTGGCCCAATCCCCGCAGGCCACGCCGAGGGACCCTACCTGTGCACAAATTTGTGCACTGGGCCTCCAGTAAAAGATAAAGATTTCTGCCCTGGCCTGTGTGCCTCAGTTGTTTGGAGCATCACCTCATGCATCAAAACATCTCGGGTTTGATTCCTAGTCATGGCACACACCTAGGTTTCAGGTTCAGTCCCCAGTGGGGCTCATGAGGGAGGCAACAGATTGATGTTTCTCACATTGATGTGTGTGTCTCTCTCTCTCTCTCTCTCTTACTTTTCTCTCTAAAAATTCACAAAGATATCACCAGATGAAGATTATAAAAAAGATAACTGTGTAGGGAACAGTATCCTAGGCTGGCAAGAGCTTGCCTCTGCCTTGGGCACCTCATTGCTTTTGGCCTGCACCCTCATTTCTGCCCTCCCGGTGGTTAGTATGTTGGGAAACTCATCTTAGTTCCTGTGACACAATTATCTCAAAAGCCACGGATGAGTGTCTGATCTCCGCTCTGGCAGCAGGATCTGTGCCCTTCCCCTGCCCAGTCTGGTGCCTGCCCCACATTGTACCAGATATTGGGTGCTGCACCCCTACCTCTTTTGCTGTATCTCCCCTTTGCTTCATGTCACTCAGCTCTTACTGTATCCAGCACCACAGAAACCTCAGTGTTTGTCCTTTGCTAGATTTGGGGCACAAGGAAGCCTTGTGGGTGTGGGAAGAGGTTGTTCTGCGTAGAGTTTATTCCCAGGCCAGGGGCTGCCATCTTCTTTCTGATCCCACCCCACAGACACCCCAGAAAGAGGAAGCCCCTTTGAGGTGAGGACTTCATCTCAACATAGGCTGAGGATGGGGAGAAAGGAGACATTTTTCTTTTTCTGTTTTGTCTTCTTCGGTTTTTGTATCCTCCCAGGATCGGTCCATGCCAACACAACCTTTGGGCAATGAACACCACAGAAGGACTGTGTGGCTCAGCCCTGCTCAGGGCAGGTTTCTCTTTCACCCTCTCCTGAACCTGGGAGCAGACGAACCACCTGTAGAAAGGGGCTGCCGGGCCCTGCCCCACCCTGGACCCTGGGGCTCAGATCAAGGTGCTGAGCCACATGTCATAGTGGTTGTGTTTTGTTCAATTGTAGCTTCCCACCCTTTTCCTGATGATTGATTTAGAAAATAATGTAAGCTGCTCAGAAGGCCCTAGAATTGGGGGGGGGGGGGGGCAGGGGGAGGGCAAGGAAGATGACTAGCTAGGGAGGGTTGGTGTTTTTGCCAAAAGCCTGGGTAGAGCAATCTGGATCATCTGGAACCCTCCTGAGTGGGACCCCATAGCATCTCCTGTGTGGAGGGTCTCTGGACTTGCCCCAACCCCACCAACTCCTTCAACCATGTTGACAACAGTGTCAGAGCAGATAGGAACTTACAGCCCATTTCTCACTGGAGAGGAAAACATGTCACCTGGCTTTGCAGAGAAGGTTCCACCTTGTGCTCATAGTACATTACCTTGCCATGTGCAAGGATATCACAAAGGACAAACAATGTAAAATACTTGAATGAACTTGTATTATAACAGTAATATTATTGAGAGTATCTGCTTTCCAGGCTGATTGATTCATTATTCTAATCTGCTTTAGTCCTTTTGTAATTTGTGGTAATTATGCTTTTCTTTTTAATACAAAAAAAGTATAAAAATAAAAACTTGAAAAGACAAAAAATAAAAGGATTTTTCATTTTTTTATTTACATCTTGACACTATTCATATCAAATGAAGTCTATACGTCTTATATAAGTTCAATGAAAAAACTTGAAACTTCATAAAAATAGAAGTAAGTAGTTATAAAATTTCTGAATGAGGAAAGTTTTTTAAATTAGAGAGTTATTTAAATATCATAAAATGAGCAAACTACTGTATATAAATGATAAAGATCTATTTTTAATAAAATTGCATTTAAAATGTAATTATAAAATGAATAGAATATCTTTAAAATATGATAACTTAATATATATGAATATAAATCACATAACTCAGTAGAGAAAACATTTGAATAGCAGTGGTTGGCAAACTCATTAGTCAACAGAGCCAAATATCAACAATACAACGATTGAAATTTCTTTTGAGAGCTAAATTTTTTACACTTAAACTATACAGGTAGGTACATTGTTATTAACTTAATTAGGGTACTCCTAAGGCTTAGGAAGAGCCACACTCAAGGGGCCAAAGAGCCACATGTGGCTCGTGAGCTGCAGTTTGCCGACCACGGCTCTATAGGAAGAAAGGCAAGAGAACACATAAAAGGCAATTCACAGGGAGGAAATACAAATGAATAACATGCACATTAAAAATAGTTATCCCTAGCTGGCTTTGCTCATTGGATAGAGCATAGGCCCTTAGACTGATTTCAGTCAAGGGCACATACCTCAGTTGCAGACTCTATCCTGGCCCTGGTCGGGGCAAGTGTGGGAGGCAACCAATCGATGTGTCTCTCTCACATTAATGTTTCTCTCTCTGTGTCTCTCCCCCTCCCTGCCACTCTTTCTAAAAAT
Organism: Myotis daubentonii; assembly: GCF_963259705.1. Classification (NCBI taxonomy): domain Eukaryota; kingdom Metazoa; phylum Chordata; class Mammalia; order Chiroptera; family Vespertilionidae; genus Myotis; species Myotis daubentonii. The sequence goes on from NC_081842.1 coordinate 132,761,121, forward strand.
CAATGGAAAAATATCCTTGGGTGAGGATTAACTACCAACAACAACAACAACAACAACAAACAAACAAACAAAAACACACCAAAATGTGTTTAATTACCAGTAAACCAAGAAATACAGTTGGAGAAGGATGAGACTCCTTACATTAGATCATTAGAGGTTGACACATGAGGTGAGTATAGTTTGGAAAATTCCCTCATGCATTGCTGTGGACGTGCAACTCCATACAACTTCTCTAGAAAACAATTTTGCAGCAGTTATCCAGTGTCTTAGAAATATCATACTCTCTAAATCAGCATTTCTGGGTGTCTAGGACACTATTCAAATAATAATTTAAAATGTGAACAAGCCCCTGTGTCTTAAGATGTTCATCAGAATTATTTATAAGATGCACAAAAATAAAACAATCTATTTTCCAAGAATAAAGAAATATTTAAATATTTTATGCTGCTTATATAGTATAAAATATTATGTAGGCATTAAATGTTCATGAAGTAAGTAAAGAATATGAAAATATTTATCACAGAATATTAAGTTTAAAATCAACAGATAAAGTTATGCTTACAGTATAATTTCAATTTTGTAAAAATAAATATACATGAGAAAAAGAATAAAATACAATTCAAAAAGATTAATAGTGTTTTGTCTAGATGGTGAGCTTGTTGGTGGTTTTTACTTTACTTTTTGATTCCTTTTATTTTTTTTATTTTTTCTAAACATATGTTTTTCCTATAACAAGAAAAATCATTTAAAAGATTAATGGTTTTTTAAAAGCCATATAATCCAGTTCAAATAATTACACCCAGCTCAAGAACCTCCTTGAATGGAGGCAAGGAACTGGCATGCCAGTCAACTTTCCTACTAACTACGGGGGTGAGAATTTTTCTAGTAGAAACCCTTCAGCAAGAAATTACTCAGTTCCTGGAGGAATGAGATCCAATCAGCCAAACTCAATAGTGGCCAAGCTGAAGCTTGCTCAGCCAGTCCCCATAATGTGGAGCTTCCAGTGCCCAGAGCTAAGGAAAATTCTCCATTAGCAGCCTGAACAACAGACTTCATCTCCCCTGGACCCCTACAATGCTAGCACATGTTTGACAGCACTGGTCCAAGAGCCCAGAAAGAGTTAGGATTGTTGCGTAAACATTTGGATTACTCCACATGCCCAAATCCACATTGGCATTTATCACTAAGATCTTACGATTTCCATGTTTCTTTGCCTATGAAGAGCAAAACTCCACTTCATTGCCCAGATACATCCGATGAGGACAGTGTTTGTTTCATGGGAGAACTGAGTTGCCTACCTCTCCACTACTGCAGATAAAGGTATTTTGCAAACCTCAAGAAAGAGAGATTTTTCAGTGGGCATAATGGAGTGATTTTATTTATTTATATAGAAAATACAGATATTTTCTCCATGGAAGATCATTGTAATTCTATCATTATCCAAAATAATATTAAGTGCATCTGCTTCTAAAATACAGCAAAACCTGCTTCAGGTTACTGAGCATGCCTAGATCTGAATAGGATAGGTTCAGCATGGAAGATAATTAGGTGCTAGGTTAGGATAGTGAAAGAAACTTATTTATTCACCCTGGATCTTTTCAGGTTCATTCTCTATGATGTCCAGAAACTCTATCTTTGCTTTTTCTTTAATAAATTATCCATCCATTATAAACCTTCTCACTTCTCCTGCTCAAATTTTCCCACTGGGTAATGTTTCTGTTTTATTTTTAAGACACAACTATTTGTTTCAGGTAGCAAAAGATTAGAATCTACTTTTGGAAGATATTTTTCCATTGATTCTTTTAAGAGAGAGTTGAAGGAAGAGGGAGAGACAGAGAAACATCAATGTGAGAGAGACACATCAATTGGTTGCCTCCAGCACGCACCTCAACCAGGGCTGGGGAACCTGCAACCAAGGTACATGTCCTTGAAGAGAATCGAACCTGGGACCCTACACTCCACAGGCCAATGCTCTATCCACTGAGCCAAACTGGCTAGGGCAGAATCTAGTTTTTAATGCATACATTCTGAGCTTACTTTTTCATACTTCAGAAGTTATCTTAATAAAAAAAATGTAGACATTGGACAAAAAAATCATAGTTGTAAGTGAAAAGAGATGTTGATATGGAAATAAATATCTGATAATTTTTTAATCCTACAAAATTCTGAACTACATGGTATACTATTTTATTTCCTTAACTTCTCTAGTACATCCTAGTCATTTAAAATAATAATGATTCATGGAGAGTCTCTTCTAAGATCTAAACTATGTGTTCTCTTTGCCATGGTACACAATAAAATGCCTTAAAATCTAGCAAATAAATATCCTTGCCCCATGGCCACATAACAAGTTAGTAGTCAAATGAAAACTGGATGATCATGGAATACTTCCTTCCCTCTCCTAGGAAAGTAAGTGCTTGGAAAAATGACATGCAGTGCTCATGACATGTCAAAATATAAAACAAGCCTATGCCAAAACAACATACATCCCCAAAAGAATTAACAAGTTTACTACAGCTGTGTCAGGGCCTCTTCTATCTGCTGAAGGAAGAACTGAGGAGTGATTTCACCTCCCATTACACAGAGAATAATAACGGCTATCATATGAGAACTCCCTCAGCACCTTGTCAGGGACCTCTATGCATTTGCATTTACCCTCACCGCTTTCCCTATCACATCCAGAAACAAGGCATTTTCCCTAAATTCAAGGTTTGTGTCTACATGTGCTCTATCTTGTGTCTTCAGAGACCTTGCACAATCATTTTTCCTCCCCTGTATAGTCAGTTTCAATATTCTTCTTTCTTTTAGAATTTTCATATATGCACATATATGAAATGGATTAAAGACTTCAATATAAGACCTCACACTTTAAAATTTCTATAAGAAATGATAAGGGGAAAGCTTCATGACATTGGTGTTGGCAATTATGTGATGGATATAAAACATGGTTTTTAAAAGTACAGAAAAGAAAACCAAAACTGGACAAGGGAGACTACAGAAAACCAAAAAGTTTCTGCACAGCAAAGGAAACCATCAACAGAGTGGGAAAATTTCCTAGAATTTTTGAATACTGCCTTGTACTTGTTGCTTTTCTTCAGAAGATTCATTGCTTGCTAAATTAACAACCTGGCCAGCCAAACTCTATGATATTCAGGATCAAAGCTGAAGGATGATTCTTCTATTGGTGATGTTGTCAGGGGTGGGAAGAGTGGGAAGAAAGTGGGTTTGAAAAAGGAGAAAATGAAAGCTTCTCAAAAAAATGTTCTGGAATGTCATTGGATTTTAAGCGATTATCTTTAATTTTTGTTGGTCCTTGGTTTGAAGAAACGTGTATTGTATACTGCAAACAAATTTATAGCAAAATTAGTTTTCTCTATTATTGAAAAAACATTTCTCTGAAAGTCAAAACATTTCTTGGCTGGTTTTCATGACAATTGTTACATACAACCAAGATTTCTACCTTAGCCATTTAGACATGGTTCTAACTTCTCTACTTTAACCATGTTCTCATACATAGCCTAACCATATAACAAAATAACTGAACACTCGAAATAACAAAAATACTGCAACACCTTACCTGAGACAATCCTATATAATGAAAGGCTAATATGCAAATAGACTGAAAGGCGAAACCAGAACTGAACTGAACAACCAAACAATTGGTTGCTATGACGTGTGCTGACCACCAGGGGGCGTATGCAGAACATGGCAGGTGTTGGCTGCGGTAGGATGGTGGAGCAGGTGAGTGGGGGGTGCCAGACCAAGGTGGGGCACCGGTCACTATCACTGGGGCAAGCCTCTGGTGGATACTGAAAATTTTTTGCTCTTGCACACCACGGTCCCACCGGAGCTCACACCTGCTGCCAGCGCTGGCCCCACTCACACCCGCAGCCGACGCCAGAGCTGCCACTTGCACCTGCCTCCGGTTCCCCACGCCAGTCCTGATCACTCGACGCCATCAGTGTGTGTGATTGGCAGCTGCCAGCCCTGATCGCCCCTGAGGGCTTCTCCACCTCCCCCTGCTCCTGAGGGGTGAATGGGGCACTAGCACCCACTGACAGTGCCGGCCCCGCTTGCACCCACTGCTGGCTCTGGCCCCAATAGCTCTGCTCCATCAGCGGGTGCAAGTGGGGCTGGCATCGTCAGTGTGTGGGAGCAGCGGCAGTGGGAGAGGGGCTGCTGGCAGACAGGGGACTGGGGGCAGCGTGAGGGGTTGGGCAGGGTCGTGGAGGATGAGTGGAGACCTGCCCCTGTGCCTACTGCAGCCTCAGGCCCACAGTTCCTTTCAAGGTGCATGAATTTGTACACTGGGACTCCAGTACAAATATAAAATAAAGGAAGCAATGATGAACAGGAGAATGTAAATCAGTACCATGAGCATTATACCAAGAATCCCCGATTGCTTGGTTCCTACAAATGCCCAGTACAGCTTTGCTGCATCAGCCACAAGAGTCTCCTCATTATGTGTAAGCCGCTGACAAAAGAAAATATAAATGTAAAAAATAAGGATGGAAACACTGAACATCAAGTCAGATTAATTTAAATTCACAAAATTCACATAATACCATGATTTATTTTTAAATAAAAATTTCAAGGTATTAAAGATTACCAGATCTTCATCTGCTACAAAGGAAAAGAAAAAGACTGGGTTTGCAAGGTCGGTTTACCAAGTTTTTCTCAATTTACCTATAAGCCTTTAAATATGTAAATTCTGTATGCAATTCCTGAAGTAAAGGCATTTTATTTATGTACCATGGAGTTCTGAATTTAATGAACACAAGATATGAAGAAATTAAATATGGCGATGGAAAGATTTCTTTCTGCAGCATGTTTTAGAGGAGTTTAATTTCTGCTATGCATAACATATGTGGCTTATTTTAGAAACTTATAAAAAATGTTAGCAGGCTACTTACTATGGGCTTGATAATCAAAGTTTATGTTAGGTCAATTTAACAGTAAGTCCTTATTTTAGGCAAGAAAAAAATTCTATGTTTGGTTTGAAATAAATTCAAGGTCATGAGGTCTTTAAAAACAAATATAAAATGCTATGAAACTAAAGCATTGTCATATGACACCTTTGACCTTTGAGTTTTATAAAACATGATGCTATTTAATTATGATGCCTATGATATCAAGTGGAAGTAATTTTCAATATATATATAAAGAATTATACTTTTTATCTAATGTACGAGAGAAGAATTTCTTTACTTTTTAAACTGACAATTATATAAATGTAGGTTAAAAAGGCATGTCCAAAACTAGTTAACACAAATCACATGCAAATAGAAACCTAGAGAGGTTAATTTGCATTTTCCCTACACCAAAATAGCTATTAGTGATTGGGCAGTGACCATTATTTAGGTGCTCCTATTCTCAACTACAGCTTTTTTCATCACCTCACCAATACCTTCTTTTATATCTGTACTTATTAAGTGGTCTACCTCATAAAAATGCGAGTATGTTTCTGGGATTTTAGGCAGCAAATCTGCAAAGGTTGTCATGGATCTCTCCTATTCCAGATCTCAACTTTTTCTGCTCTATTTTAAAGGTAAAGAAATAGGCATGGGATTCATCAGTGAAACAAACAACAAAATGATATATGTTTAATGCTAATAACATAATCTAATCAATAGATACTAATTGTTCATTTGACCCACATGTAGTATATTAAATATCCACTATGTATCATTAAACTCAAGATAAAAGAGTGGATAAAATTAAACAAAAGCTTTACCTTTTTTGGAGCTTACATTTAAGTGTGTGTGTGTGTGTGTGTGTGTGTGTGTGTGTGTGTGTGTGTGTGTGTGTGTTGGGTAGAGGGGAGGGAATAAGCATATAAATAAAATGAAGTAATATACAGGATATATTAGTGGATAATATTGTGAAGAAAAATATAAAGCATAAAAAAGTATAGGAGAGATGAGGGGTGTTATTAAGTATTGCTATCAGAAAATACGTCTTTGAAAAGGTATCATTTGAACAAAGACCTAAAACACCACAACTGACATTCATTACACACTGCCCATACTACCTCTTTTGTGTGTCTATTTTATTCCCCAGCTAGTTTGTAAATTCCTGCCTGGACTATTGGGGCAATGGCTGTTACATATTGCATCATCTACAAAGCATTAGTTACTATTTCATCATAAGCCTTACCCTTTTCCTTTAATTTCATATGTATGGTGCTTTGAATTTTTCACAGTTTATACCCAGTTGCTGTCATTTGATTCTTCCAACCATGCAGTGAAATGAGTAAGGTAGGTGTTAATATTTGTAGGTACTATTACTTTTGTGATACATATAAGGAAACTGAAGATTGGTGAAGCTAACTGACTTATCCAACAGTACAGAGCTATCAAATGGCAGAGCTGGGCCCCAGAACCTGGTTCCCCTGACTAAATCTGTGCTCTTTCTGTTACTGCACAACTACTGCTAATGGATTCTCAAGATTTACTAGTTGAAAGAAAATGCTTGCATTTTACTTTTGTTTGATCTTTGTTCTTGCATGTTATTCATATCTATATTGAAGGCAGGCGCAATGCCATATTTATTCTGTGTCTTTTAAAATCCTGTGCAGGGAGCATATAGTCAATACATACATGCTGCTCAATTAAGACACTCAATAGAAAATGTTCCCTCTACTTTTCATTTACACTATGGCATAGGCAGAGAAGGAAATTATGAACTCAATGAAATTGGTGAGCATAGCATCATCAGTGGGGGTCAGGGAATGCATTGCCAGCTTCTGAGCCAGCAAACTGAGAGAATAATGAAGTGTTATTAGAAACACCAACAGCCACTCAATGCTTCAACCTCAAATAATCCCACTTGCCACATCTTCTTTAAGATTGCCATGAGAAAAATTAATTTAGGGCAAAAACTACCAGTACCATTAGGTAGTATCTCTTTTTGGCTAGCTGACCTGGATCAAACATAGATGATCCTCAGCTTGTTAAAATACATAGCCCCTCCCAGAGGCTGGGCCCTTCTTCAGAGTGTTTGACTCAGTAGATTTGGTTCAGGGCCTTAGATTTTGCATTTCTATTATGTTCCATGGGAAACTACTGCTATTGGTCCATAAACCTCACTTTGCGAACCACTTCTTTGGACCGATACTTCTCAAAATTCAACGTGCTGTTGAATCATTGGAAAGCATGTTAAAATGAACATCTTGATGAATTGGTGGAGGGTCCAAGTGTGGACTCCAGTGCTGCTGTTCTGTGGATTATATGCAACTTTAGACATTTTTAAAGATAGCAAAAGTAGATATTGATACATGATGGATTGATACATGATAGTTTCTAACTGGAGAGTCAATAATTGTTCAGATTGGCAATGAGCCTTCAGCTTTTCTTTCTGAGTAGAGAAAGATGTGGGTTATACTCAACTATTAGCATCCAGGTTAGCATCCAACAATTACAGACTTCTGAACTGGCCATGCGAGAAGCTACTTTCCTTTATATTGCATCAGAGGCCCCAGAATAAATTAGGGCTGCTCAATTTCTTCAGTTGCCTTTGACAGAGTGCACCATTCAGCTACTAATCTCTCAGGGGGATCTGATTGGAATGAGGGAGCAATTCCTTATGAGATCTCAGAAGAGCATAAGGGCCCACGGCGCAGCCTCCCCAAGTGGTGTTCCATGTGGTGTAGCAATAGAATGAGACTAGCACTCCGCTTGCTCCATATGCACCGTAAGCCTCTACGAGGAACTGTGAGATGCCACTGGATCTGAGCCGACCAGAATGCAGACAGCATTCATCTCTACATCTGCTGCTCAACTCACCTTGATGGTGCATCTCCTCATTAACCTAGAGTCTGAGAGAAGTAGGAATGGGAATGAAATCCAATTGGCTCCAGCTTAATTCATTTGATCAGAATGAGGCTAAGCTACAGGAATAGAAGACACAGCCACCTGGACTGACAGGGCTCCCTCTTCTGTCTTGTCATCCATGGTACTGGGGCTTCAGTGTATACTCACAGGCCAGAACCTGGAAACAAGTCAGCCTTCCAAGTACTAATACATTTTCTTGAGACAGGGCTATGCCTCTGATTCCTAGCAGTGGAACTAGAAATTAGATGCACTGATAGTCCCAATGTTCCCTGCCTTTAATTCACTTTAGCAATGTTAAATGATCTGCGTGGCTGCAGAGTCAACCATCTCATTTCCCTCCAGTTCCTAAGCATTTCCAGCAGAGGTCAAACCACTCAGAATAAGCAGTCAGGATTCTCCCACGAAGCTTAAAAAAATGATCAGGCTCAGTGAGTGCATCAAGGATTTTAAGATCTTTAAGAGGAGCCCAGAAACCCTGAGCAGGTGAAAGTCCAGCTTAGCCAACAGCAAAGGGAAGGGAGAGGCCTTCTCAGTAAAGCATCTAGCACCTGGTGTATGGAACTAGGGTGAAAATACTGTTTTTGTCATTTCATAAGTGTCCAAAAGTCTAAATAAATGCCCATAAAGTAATTTCTAAGAACTGTTATTACTTAGAAAAATTTAAAAAGCTTTTGTTCTTCTTCAATATATATTTATTACAGAAGAGTAAGTGTTAGATCCCAAAGCAAATAATAACCTAAACAATTACAGGAACTACTGTATGGTTACTTTTTGCTGAAGTTTTACTATAAAAATTCATAATATTAAAACATAGTTACCAACAAAATGTTATAAAATAAAACTTCTTTGAAAATGTGCCAATTAGCTTGGATTTAATCCCCAACATTATTTCCTGCTTATTTAGCAAGTTTTAATTTAAGATAGTTAAAATTACACTTCAATTGATTCTATTAGACATCCATGATTTTTATTATAAGGAAAAACTTTAAAATTTCATTTTAAGATAAATATTGAATTAAGCATGCTTATTGAAACTTCCCATGTCAACTGATTCAGGAGCTAAAGCTAAATTCTATATCAAGGACTCATATTCCAATTATTTTATTTGACTTACTCCCAGGACAGTATCCACTATAAACACTGCCAATGGGTCTAGAACTGTCCATAGTTCCACAATAATTATTAACTTTGACAAGACCTCAGGGCAATAGGCAAACAGCAGCTGACAGCCCCATCTGATCAGAACCAAAGGAAGTATCATTGCATTCAGCATTAAAGGCTTCATCACAACTACAAACAGCTCTTCTCTGAAGTGAAGTGATGAAGGTGGGTTCAAACCTCAACTGTAAAGAGGGGAAAAATCGAACCTGTGGGAAAACAAAGCAAATAGTTGTGTTAAAGAGGAATTATATAAAATGCCAGGTGTAAAAAACAATTAAAAGAATTATGTGCTTTGTTTCATTTTTTTTATACAGAAAACTTGAAACTTACTAGTACTCCAAAATAAAGTGGTAGGAGTCTTCATTTTTTTCTGAACCCCAAGTACCACCTTAACAGCTCACTTTTAAGGAAAAGACAAATTCTGCCTTGTCCATTTTTCTTGTGCCATATGCAACCACAGACAGAATATCAATTTAGCCACTGAGCAGATCATTCTATAGACTAAGAACTTTCTTATAGTTCACACATACTCACCAGTTCGTTATTTTAAATGCAAAATATACCAGCAGACTTACTAATGGGTCCACTACTAAAAAATTAGAATAAAATAAATCTAATAATTCTTCAGAGTTTTAGCTTAGCTGATTAATTTTGCTTATGATTTCTCTAGATAGACTCATAATACAATAATAACAATAGTGTTAACAAGAAAAATGTCAAATATATTAGTTGTTCTAAAGGAGGCAACTTGGCAAAACCTAAGGACATAAGGGTTAAATCCATGCTGAGCCCAGTAATTCAAGTAGCCTAGACCAGGCTTTGCCACCTTCCCTCCATGCAAAGTGGGACTTTGCTGCACTCTAAACTTCTCCTCCCCTGCATAGCAACCTTTATAAAGCTGTTTTGTAGTTAATCCTGCTTGTGGATTCAACTTATCAACTGCCCACTAAAAAGTTCTTCATTTTATCCACTCCTAATCTTTGCTTTAAGTTTTATGCTTTGCTCTAATGCTGATGTGAATATCAAACAATGTGTGTACATTTTAAGCAGAGAACCTAAAACAGAGTAAGAGCAGAAGAAATGCCCATTGTTGTTATAGTTGTCGTCATATCTCAAAACTACAAGGTGGGGGATTCCAAAATGGCAGCAGAGTAAGTGGAAGCTACACTGACACTGTCCCAGGACCAAACTGGAAACAGAACTAAAATACAGGGGAAAAAAAACCCTAAAAAATCTATTAAAGACTAGCTGGAGAGAACACTGATAACCAAGGATGGAAAATTGAGACCACGTAGAGACTGATAGAAAGTGTAGAGGTGCAAAAGGGCTGACCGAGATCCCACAGGCAGCAGCTGACGTTCTGGAGGGATATCTCAGCTCTGGGTTCCCACTAAGCACTCTGGGGTCTAAACCACAAACTGGGCTCCCCAGCCCAGGGAACCAGAACTGAGAAAGGTGCCCACATTATAACTGGCTGTGAAAAGCAGCAGGGTTGCTGTCTTACAAAAAATGCAGGCACTCTCTTAAAGGGCCAACACACAAAATTTCCTGTGCAGCAACTCACCTTGGGCTCTGGCAGCGGGAAGGCAGGGTAGACTGGAGCTGTGCGAGTGGAAGCAGGATTCGGGGCTCTGGAATTAGAGCTCAGAGGGCAGCCACCCCAATTTCCTGTACTGAGACACTCCCTCAAACTGCAGATGACATCTTTCTCTTGAGAACCTTTGCTAAGCAGGAAATTTTTACTTGTGGGGAAGGCAGTTTCCCCACCCTGTTGAAAGGCCTCTCACCCCACCCTGTTGTCGATAACCTGAGGCAAATAAAACCCAAGTGTCAATTAGACTGCAGGAAGAGGCAGGTATCTAGAGGTTTTGAATCTTTGCCTGATCTAATCCAGGGTCTGGGGCTAGGGAAAGCAGACCTTGGGCACATCTTGATCCTTTCCAAAGGCACCCAGCCCAGCAGAGGGAGGCATAGCTGTGGATTGTTGATAGCCCCAACCAGGGTACTCAGGGCCAGTCACAGTGTCTGACAATGTCCTGCAACAAATATCATACTCAGTGAGCAAAAACTAAAATCATTTCCCCTAAAGAACAGGAACAAGATAGGGATGTCTGCTTTCACCACTCTTATTTAACACTAGGGGCCCGGTGCACGAAATTCGTGCACTGGGTGTGTGTAGGGGGGGAGTGTCCCTCAGCCCAGCCTGCCCTCTCTCACATACTGGGAGCCCTCAGGCGTTGACCCAAGCCCAGGCCTGACGCCTCTGACAGAGGCGTCAGGCCTGGGCTGGGGGCAGAACCAGTGATGGAGGGAAATGAGGGTCCCCTGCTGGGCGGGAGAGTGGGTTGGGGGCAAGTCGCCCTGCCGGCCCGCGTGATCGGGTCCCGGGCGACCACCGGCACTCACGCCCCCAACCCGCTCTCCCGGGTTGAGGGTGTGAGTGCAGGCAGACGCCGCAGCCACCCTGCTGGCTCGCATCCCCGTTTGCTGGCCGGATCGGGTCCTGGGCGACCGCTGCAGCCGCCCCGCAGGCCCGCGTGATCGGGTCCCGGGCAACCACCGGCACTCACGCCGCAGCCGCCCCGCCGGCTCGCGTCCGGGTTTGCCAGCCGGATCGGGTCCCGGGCGACCGCTGGCACTCACGCCCCCTACCCGCTCTCTGATGGCGCTGTACCATCCTGCCTGCAATATGCAAATTAGCCGCCATCTTTTTTGGCGGTTAACTGCCATCTTAGTTGGCAGTTAATTTGCATATCTCACTGATTAGCCAATGAAAAAGGTATCGGTCGTACGCCAATTACCATTTTTCTCTTTTATTAGTATAGGACTAGAGGCTCAGTGCATGAAATTCAGGCACAGGAAGGGTCCCTAGGCCTGGCCAGCAATCAGGGCTGATTGGGGCCTTCCAGCTACTGGCCGAGTCCTTTCTTCCCTGGCTTCTGGCTGCTGCCTGGAGCCTTCCTTAGCTCCGCGCTGCCCCCTGATGGTAAGAACACATCATAGCAAGCAATCGAACTCCCAATCTCCTGGTTGAACACCCGTAGGGACAATTTGTATATTAGCCTTTCATGTATATACATAGTACTAGAAGTCCTAGCCACAGTGATCAGAAAAGAAGAAATAAAAGGCATCCAAATTGGAAAGGAGGAACTAAAACTCTCATTATTTGCAGATGACATGATAATGTACATAGAAAACCCTAAAGCAGTGGTTCTCAACCTTCCTAATGCTGCGGCCCTTTAATACAGTTTCTCATGTTGTGGTGACCCCCAACCATAAAATTATTTTCGTTGCTACTTCATAACTGTTATTTTGTTACTGTTATGAATCGTAATGTAAATATCTGATATGCAGGATGTATTTTCATCGTTACAAACTGAACATAATTAAAGCATAGTGATTAATCACAAAACAATATGTAATTATATATTTGTTTTCCGATGGTGTTAGGCGACCCCTGTGAAAGGGTCGTTCGACCTCCAAAGGGGTTGCGACCCACAGGTTGAGAACCGCTGCCCTAAAGAATTCCACCAAAAAACTACTAGATTTAATAAATGAATTTGGCAATGTGGGGGACTACAAAATTAACACCCAGAAGTTGCTGGCACTATTATACACCAATAATGAATTCTCAGAAAGAGAAACTAAAAAAAATCCCATTTACCATTGGAACAAAAATATTAAGATACTTGGTAATAAACTTAACCAAGAATGTAAAAGACTTGTACTCAGAAAACTACAGGACATTGGAAAAAAGAGATAGGGAAGATATAAATAAGGGGAAGAAAATGCCATGTTCATGGATTGGTAGAATCAACATAATTAAAATGTCGGTACTACCCAAAACAATCTACAGATTCAATGCAATCCCTATTAAAATACCAATGGTATATTTCACAGACCTAGAAAAAATACGCCAAACATTTACGAAATAAAAAAATACTCCAAATATCTGCAGCAATATTGAGAAAGAAAACAAAGTTAGAGGGGTCATAATACCAGATATCAAGTTATACTACAAAGCCACTGTAATCAAAACAGACTGGTACTGGCACAAGAACAGGCATATAGACCAATGTATGAAACAGAAAGCACAGGAATCAACCCGAGCCATTATCCTCAATTAACATTTGACAAAAGAGGCAAGAACATACAATGGAGTCAAGACAGTCTCTTCAATAAATTGTGTTGGGACACCTGGAAAGGCACATGCAAAAAGATGAAACTAGACCACCAACTTATACCATACACAAGAATAAACTCAAAATGGATAAAGGACTTAAATGTAAGTCATGAAACTATAAAATTCCTAGAAGAAACCACAAGCAGTGAAATCTCAGACATATCTCATAGCAATATGTTTATAGATACATCTAGGGCAGTGGTCGGCGAATTGCTGCTCGGCAAACTGCGGCTCGCGAGCCACATGCGGCTCTTTGGCCCCTTGAGTGTGGCTCTTCCACAAAATACCAACTTCTGCGCATGGGCCACGAAGTTTCAATCACACTGTATGTGTGCACCCGCATGTGGTATTTTGTGGTATTTTGTGGAAGAGCCACACTCAAGGGGCCAAAGAGCCACATGTGGCTTGCAAGCCGCAGTTTGCTGACCATGCATCTAGGGCAAAGGAAACTAAGGAGAAAATAAACAAATGGGACTACATCAGAATGAAAAGCTTTTGCACAGCAATAAAAACCATCAACAAAATAACAAGAGAGCCCACTGTATGGAAGAACATATATGGCAATGATACATTTGATAAAGGGTTAATCTCAAAATATATAAGGAACTCATACAAATTAACAAAAGGAAGACAAACAATCTAATAAAAAATGGGCAAAACACTTAAATAGACACTTCTCCAAAGTATACATACAAATGACCAAAAGACATATAAAAAATGCTCAAAGTAACTGATCATCAGAGAGATGCAAATTAAAACAACAATGAGGTATCACTTCACACCTGTCAGAATGGTTACCATCAATAAATCAACAAATGACAAGTGCTGGCAAGGATGTGGAGAAAAAGGAACCCTAGCACACCGCTGGTGGGAATGCAGACTGATGCAGTCATTATGAAACACAGTATGGAGTTTCCTCAAAATATTAAATATAGAACTGTGATTTGACCCAGTGATCCCACTTCTAGGAATACTAGTATATCCTAAGAGCTCTGAAATACCAATGGGAAAGAATGTATGCACCTCTGTGTTCATGACAGCGCAATTTACAATAGTTAAGATCTGGAGACAGCCCAAGTGCCATCAGTAGATGAGTGGATACAAATGCTGTGGTATTTTTATACCACTGAATACTATGGAGCAGGAAAAAGAAGAAGGATCTCTTTTGTCTTTTCAAATACTTTTGAGACAGTATTCGGGGACCTGGAGAGTATCATGCTAAGTGAAATATACCAGTCAGAAAAAGACAAGTATCGCATGATCTCACTCATATGTGGAATCTAGTGAACAGAACAAACTGATGAGCTAAATAGATCCAAATACATAGAAGCATGGAACAGACTGTGGAATCTCAGAGGGAAGGCATGGGGCGATGTGAAGAAATTAACCGGAAGAACTTGTATGTATATGCTAGTATGCATAACCCATTGCCACTGACAATAGGGTGCTGAAGGCCTGGGCAGGGGGTGGAGACAGACTAGAATAGGTCAATGGGGGTCAAAAAGGGGACATATGTGATACTTTCAATAATAAAGATTTGTTAAAAAAAAAAAAGAACTACAATGTGACATGTAACTAATGTGTGATTCAAGCTGGTGGATATAGACAGTAACCAACAAAATACCCTATAATACCTCTGTTGCTTAAGAAATTGACTATACTAAGCTGTCAAAATATTCTTTGGTTTATTTTATTAACAACCATTAAAGATAGAGTTTCCTTTTCTATTGAAGAAGTGAAATAGTAAATAGCAAAAAGCAACTAGCTCAAGAATATAACATTTGTTATTTCTGCTTTGGAAACTTTCACACAAAAGAGAGAGGGAAAGGGAAAGAGAAAGAGAAAAAAGAAGAGAAAAAGAGAAGGAATATAATATTTATGTAAAAGTTCTCCCTTGAAAATACAGTTGTATAGTATGTATACATTTGCATATTTTCTAATACTCAGATATTTGTAATTTTTTTTAAATGATCGAGAACTGTATGTGTGGGGATGGATGGATATTTTTCATGGAGACCCAGAGTTGTTTGTAATCTTCTTAATTGAAACTGTGTACACATCTTTATTTTTTTATATACCATCTACATTTGAGAAAATAAATTTTACTAGTATTGATATCTGTTTGCCTACCTATAATGTCTATGGAATCATGTTTATGGAGAGATAACCTTTAAAGTGTCTTTTCCCAGAGGATAATGGCTCAGAAAGCTGCCTGGGCTTGAGTTTGTAATTGCTTGGATTCAATCATTTTGCAGAAGAAGCAATCTTTGCTTCTCTGAGTATAGGTGATAAATCATACATGGCTTCTAAAATACCTTTAGCCTAAGTCACTCTGATAAAATCAAAATAGAATAAAATATTGTTGCTAAACTCTGTTTTGGATTTTGCTCAGGTATTATAACATATTTGAATCTTTTAAAGTTTAAACATATATTGATGTACCAGTTATATATTTGTATATATAGGCCCATCAGATATGTATATAACTGTAATAGACATTTCTGCTCTTAGATAAAAACATTTTCGTCTTTTCAAATTATACCTGCATTTTAGGTCTTATGGTAAATGGAGGGGAGAGGAGTTTTGTGCTTTCATTGGGCCTATCAAGATGAAAATACATTCCTTTCACTTTCAGGGAAAAGCACTCACCTTGTAACAGGAGTTGAAATGGCCCGGAGGAAAAGCCACTGGCCAAAGTAATGCAGGTAGAGCCTCAGGAACCAGAGACAAGCTGCCAGCAGGATAATGTACCAGAAGCCCTGGCTGCGCCATTGAGCTAATTGAAGTTCTGAGGACACTGACGCCAGGGCAAAATGGAGATGCTTGAAGAAATCTCCAGATCCAGTATGGCCAGCAACTGCAGGAGAGCTACAAAGAAGTGATAGATGAATTCTGGCCGGGAAGCACAACCAAAAGTAAAATGGATTGAGAATAAGAGTAAAGACACAGTGAAAGTAAAATGGAATGGAATTATTTCTGAAAGAGTTAGGACTCAGATTATTTATATTTATTTTTGCTACAATGGATGACTGAAGGGGGACATAAAGAACTGTGGGTGGAGAAATACAAATCAAAACCACAATGAGGTATCTCCTAACACCAATTAGGATGGCAACTATACATTTTTTTAAAAAGCCAGAAAATAACGAATGTTGATGAGGATGTGGAAAAATTGGAACTCTTGTGTTCTATGGGTGGTAACTTAAAATGGTGCAATTCCTCAAAAAATATTTTTTAAAATATTACCATATGTTCCAGCAATACCCCTCCCAAGTATATATCCAAAATAATTCAAGACAGAATCTTGAACAGATATGTGTATACTCATGTTTGTAGCAACATTATTCACAATAGACAAAAGATGAAAACAAACCAATTGTCCATCAAATGGAATATTATTCAGCTTTAAAAAGGGAGACAATCCTGACATGTGTTACAACATGGATAACTTAGAGGGCATTCCAACTGAAATAAACCAATCACAAAAAGAGAAATACTGTACAACTCCACTTACATAAGGTCCCTAGAGTATTTAAATTCATTGATACAGAAAGCAGATTGGTGGTTGCCAGAGGATAGGAAGAGGTATAGTTTCAGATTTGCAAGATAAATAAAATTGTGGAGATTGGTTAACACTACTGAACTATGCACTTAAAATGGTTAAGATGATAAATTTTGTGTATTTTCAACAATTAAAATTTAAAAGCAATATGAACATGAATTATTATAAACAAGTTATTTTTTAAATCTTCAAAATCTATAATATATTCCTGCTTATTTTACCTATCCATAGTGATCTATGTATAAAAACCTAAGCGACCATCACAGCCAAATGGATGGGTAGCAGGCTGTGTGGGGCAACCAGGCCGACAGGGGGGTTAGTGAGGGGCAACCAAATGGCAGAGCAGCAGGCTGCATGGGGTGACCAGGGCCACAGAAGGAGCAGTTGGGGGTGACCAGGCTGGCAGGGGAGGGCAGTGAGGGGTGACCAGACTGGAGAGGAGAGAGCTAGGGGTGACCAGACTGGAGGGGGAGGCAGTTGGGGGTGACCAGGCTGGCAGGAGGGGCAGTAAGGGGCAACCAGGCCAGCGGGGGGAGAAGGGCAATTAGGAGCAACTAGGCCGGTGGGAGCAGGGCAGTTGGGGCAACTAGGCTGGCAGGGGGGAAGTTGAGGGAAATTATCGTATACTTCAGAAGCCTATGGTGAACATGCTCCATCTCAAGACACTTGTGAACGGTGGTTTAAATACTTTAAAAGTGATGATTTCAATGTGAAAGACAAAGAATGTCGAGGTCAACTGAAAAAGTTTGAAGACCAACAATTACAAGCATTATTGGATGAATATGCGTGTCAAACTCAAAAACAATTTGCAGAAAGATTAAACGTTGCTCAGCAAACAATTTCTGATCATTTACAAGCAATGGGAAAGATTTTAAAGGAAGGAAAATGTGTGTCACATCAACTGAACAAAAGACAAATGGAAAACCAAAAAGTCATCAGTAAAATGTTGCTTCAATGGCACAAAAGAAAGTCTTTTTTTCACCAGATTGTGACTGGCGACGAAAAGTGGATTTATTTTGAGAATCCCAAAGACACAAAATCATGGGTTGATCCAGGTCAACCATCAACATCAACTGCAAGGCCAAATCGCTTCAGAAAGAAGACAATGCTCTGCATTTGGTGGGATCAGGAAGGTGTGGTGTATTATGAGCTTCTAAAACCAGGTGAAACCATTAATACTGATTGTTACCAACAGCAAATAATCAATTTGAACCACACTTTGACCATAAAATGACCAGAATGGGCCAGAAGACATGTCATAATAACGCACCCTCACACACTTTAAAACCAGTTAAAGACACGTTTAAAGATCTTGCCTGGGAAGTATTAACTCACACGCTGTATTCACTAGACCTTGCTCCTTCAGATTAGCACTTGTTCTGATCGATGGCACACGCACTTTCTGAGCAGCACTTCACAACGTACGAAGAAGTGGAAAATTGGGTCTCTGAATGGTTTGCCTCAAAATAAGAAAAGTTCTATTGGGACAGTATCCACAAATTACATGAAAGATGGGGGAAATGTGTAGCTAGCAATGGACTTTACTTTGAAGAAAGCATTTTGATGTTTCCTTTGAAATTTTCGTGTTTTCTTTGATTACAAAATCCGCATTATTAACCAGTACCCTGGGCAAATTTTCTAAAATTAGTTTTTTTGCAGGAGAGAGAATGAAAAGGCTATCTGAACATAACTACAGAGTCAGTACTCATTTTCCATTCAGTCCCACAAATTTATTCAGAGAACATATAGTAGAGTTACTATAGGTTGGTGGCTAACAGTACAAACTCTGGAATCTGACTGCATGGGTATAACTCCTCTATATGCCTTAGTTTCCTCATATGAAAAAAGAACATGGTAATACCACCCATATCCCAGGCTCAATATAATGACCAAGTTAACAGATGCAAAACCTTTTGAACAGTGCTCACCTTCTGCTATTATTACAAAGTAATAAATATGCAATCTGCTGCTTGTCCCTCTTTCTCCTCTTCTAATATTTACCGAAACTACTTTGAAGTAGGCTGGCCTTCCATTGAGCTCAAGAAGTGTAGGAGACCTGTTTAAAAGATGATGTGGTTCCTTTTATTTTTAAATAAATATAAAAATGGATAGGCATATAATTGTCATTTAATTAAAACAGTTAATATTTTGGCATATACCATTATCAGTTTAATAAAATGTTGGTTTTGTTGAGGTAGTAATCAAGATTTATAATAACTAGCCTCCAACTTCCTGGATTATTTCTTCTAAATCTGTTCCTGAAAGATATTCTAGAATAATTTGGTAAGTTTCTCAACCAAAAATAGTCCTGATGATAAACATATTTCCAATGAAGAAGCCAGTACCATGGTAAGTAGTTCAGTGACTTTGTGACTAACCATAACAGGTGGAGACAGCGTGAGAACGTAACAGAAATGAAATTTATAGGCAGACAGATTTCACCTATAAGTGCTCATCTCTCTCTGAAGATTATCAAATATGATGAAAATTGAACTATGAAAAAGAGAAGATAGAAACAAGAGTCTAAAAGGGAGAAAAGAAAAAAAAAAACTAACAATAGAAAGTTAAAAATAACTCACTATTCCCCATAGAATTTCAATCCCAAAGAATTTCAATCCAGGACTTTAGCCTTCTGGTTTGCACGGGATTAAGAAGGCACCAATCTTAACATCGGCAGTTCTTTTTTGTTGTTTGTATTTTGACATGAATGTGTAGAGCATCATCTAACTGAAAACTACGTGCAGTCTTTGTACTGAGCATGCTTTTCAATTATACAGTTGAGGAACAGTTACACAGGAAATAGGCCCCTAAGAGTCTTTGGTTTACCAAAGGCAATATAGTCAGGGGGCTGACTCTCTTACGGAAGGATTCCAGAGTACCTGACTACATTTACCATCATGAGAAATGAAACCCAGAACTTTCTATACTGCTAAAGCAAAATATTCTGTGCACAATCTTCTCTTCAGTTAATTATCTGTCACTGTTTTCCCTCTTCAAAGAGAAGAGAAAATCAAATACAGATTTAGTATTGTGTTGTTTGCAAAAAACTGGAAAGTCTCAAATGATGCAAAACAGAAAAGACAGTAGCTTCTTTGACCTTTGGAAATTTCCTGTTCTTTTCATATCCATTGACATCAATGACTAACAATTTAAATGTTTATGCATGAAACCCACTATAAAGTCATGCTTTTACCATTATTTTCACTGGTAAAATGTTTCCCACCCACATTCAGATACACATATTTGTTTATGGAACATTTAATTTAGGACAAATAACACTAAGACTTCACTGGGTATCATTTACAATTTACATAATTTATAATTTATAATGATTCAAAATATTCAGTTATCTTGTACCTAATCAACTAAATTTGAAATTTATTTGTATTTGTTTGTTTAACAATGGTAACTATTGCAACTGGATTCAAAGAATTAGGAAAAACCTGGAATCAATCATTTTAAGTTTTGAAAAATATATACTGCAAAGTTAGGAATTAATAAAAGAATCAGTTATTACTAGATGATGCCAAATAAAGGATATATTGAAAGTCATTAATTGAACAAATCTAGTCAAATACAGCCTTATAAACAAATCCCGTTTGAAAAGAAAATATGACAGTTACAGTACTTTTCTCTTAATCATTTTGAATTTGCACACGAAATTTAAACGTGAACTGGTATAGAATTTCATCCACAACTAGTTCTCCAGATATTGTTCCGAACATATATTTCATTCAAAAGAAAATTCTGCATCTGAGTTTCAAAACTGTCTTGAAAGAAAGCACCGTTTTTATTGTTGTAAACATGCAAGGCATATTATAAAATGCAGTGGCAGTGCCATTGTGTAATACCTTCACCCACATTTCAAATGTTCTTTCCTTCCTCTGTAATCTTTCTTGGTTATGTACAAAGAGTATGGCCATCAAAAGGATAATAAATGGCCTCTGCCACTGGGGTGTGTAATACGTATAGAGGGAATTGATTTGTTGGTTATGAAGGAAGCCATAGAGCACACAGATCACTGCAAAATCACATTGAGGCCAGCAGCTACTCCTCAGTTCATGCAGGCAGCTCCTCTATTGCTCACGGGGTGAGCTGCCAGAGGGTGAGAAGAATGGTGAGGTCATCCAGTATTCAGCTATTAAATGAAACCTATTTCTCTGAACTTCAGCCACATTTCATATGACACACATATATCCTCCTTCCATGCTCAATCCTTATAGAGACCTGAAATCAAACAAGATTTCTGCGATCCATCAGTGCAATAATAATTTTTAAAAGACCAAAGTTGCTTTGAAAAACAAAGTCTGAAATGCATTCTTAAACTCTCTTCTACAATAAACAGAAGTCCTTGAAAAGCTTATGCAAATAAAACCCCATCATTAACAGTGCATAATCATCATTTTTAAAAGTCACTATAAATCCATGGAACTAAAATTGCCACAATAAGGCAGGTAGTCTTATTCTAGATATTGCTTTTTTTAAAATTAAGTTTTATTTTCACCACAACCACCTGTAATAATGCTTTATTTGGTACTTCTCACTTGTTTAATACTATGCTCCATTCATCACCAAGTTTTGAGTATAAATATCTTCAGTGGTGCTGAGACTTCTTCTAGGACTCAGCATTTATAAGATTTCGCATTTCAGATAGCCATTATAATGAAGGTATCAAGGAAACATGCCTGAGTCATACCATGTTAATGTTGGATAAGACTTTGTTATATTCCCTCAGACTTTTTTTAGAACCTTTATAAAGCCCAAACAATTAAGTGACTTGCCCAAGTTTATACAACGGGTAACAAAGATTTTCTAACTATTGTATCCTGACTCTCCATTGGAACTCTTCATCAGTCACCTACTGAATCACTTTAGCAAGTGACTTTGAGGCCAAGGAACTCTAGGCTGCTTGAAAGTGAGCCTCTTTATGTGAAGCATGAAAGAAGAAAATGTTTCTTACTTTGTAAAAACTTTTAATTGGATATAACTCACTCACTCAACAAATTATCATTAAATGAATGTAGTATATCATGTAGTAGGCAGGTAGTATGATGATGCAGTAGGCAGAATAATGCCACACCTCCCTCAAGATGTCTATACCTAATCCCTGTAATCTGTGATTATGTTAAATCACATGGCAAAGGGGAATTAAGGTAGTGCACCCTGTGCTCATTCCCTAGGACTGCCATAACCACAAACTGAGTGATTGCAAACAACAGGATTTTATAGTTCTGGAGGCTAAACGTCTTAAATCAAGGATTTGGCAGGGCCAGGCTTTCTCAGACGGTTCTGGAGTGGGAGGTGATGGGGAAAGTGGAGGGGAAAATCCTTCCTTGCCTCTTCCAGCTTCCAGTAGCCCAAGGCATTCCTAGGGGCAGCATAAATCCAATCTCTGCCTCCATCTTCACATGGCCTCTTCCCCTTGTATGTCCGAGTCTTCACACATAAGGACACCAGCTCTATTCTAGCATGACTTCATCTTAACCTACATCTGCAATGACACTCTTTCCAAATAAGAAAACATTATGAGGAACTAGATGTTAGAACTTCAACATGATACTTTGAAGATATACAATATAACTCACAAGACCCCCAAATGCAAATAGCAGCTCTTCTGAGGAATGAGAGGAGTGGAGGGACAGAGATAAATGTGTAGATTTGAGAGATAGTTGACTAACATTAACAGGACTTGGGACTGTTTGAATATGGGGTCTGAAAGAGAAGAATCAAAAATGGTTCCAAAGTTTCTGGCTTAGGAAACTCATCCAAAGGTGATTGAATGGGGAACATATCAGAAACACACACACACACACACACACACACACACACACACACACACATTTATGGGAAAGAGAAAAACAAGTTCATATTGAACTGCATATAAAAATGCTTATGATATATCCAAGGGAATTTTCCCAATAGTCAGTTGTACGTAAGTAAAGTTCAACAGGTATAAGAACTGGAAATATTAGTTTGAATTCAGCAACATGGCAATAAAAAAACCATCAGAGCGTTTGAGACCAGCGTTAATATAAAGTATGTGGAAATGACATGAAACCTAAAAATTATAAATGTTGGTCACTAAGTTTAATATAAATTTTATTTTTGAATGACATTGGCTACAATGACATTGAGCAATATGAACCCAAGCACTCATTGAAGATATCATGCTCCCTTATCCTGGCTTATAACTGTGAACCCACTTAATCTGGACAAAACCCTCCTCCTTCTTTAGTTCCCTGAAAAATAGTTTATGGGTAAGAATTTTTAAGGTGAGAAATTTTGGCATAGACAATAATGACTGATATCAGAATAGCAGCTATTATGTGCTGAACACACTAAGTAATATAATACATGTATATTTAATGCACAGGGCCACTTTGGGTGACATGTGTTACTATACACATCTATAATAATAACAGCATAATATGCAAATTGACTGAATGGCCAAACAGCGGAACGACCTTCCAGATGACCTTCCGGACGAAGCTGGGGCCTACTTTTGCACGAATTTCCTTCATAGGGCCTCTAGTTTTACATATGAAAAAATGAAGACTAAGAAAGTTTAAATTAATTGCTTTAGATCATACAGCTACTAAGAGTTAGAGCCAACCTCAGAATCTAGATTTGAACCTAATTTTAGTCTGATATCTGTGTATTTCCACAATCCATGCTCTAAGTATATGGGGGTTGAGGGATTGGCAGGAAGGAGGCTGTCACTCACATATGCCTGGAAGTTAACTTCAAACTGACATTAACATAAGTGACTCAGTGAGGCTGTTTGCTCCATGAAGGCAGGAGTTGTCTATCTTCTTACTGCTCTATGCCCAGGTCCCAGCACTGTTCCTTGTGCACAGTGGTGTTTAAAAACAAGTATTTATTAAATAAATAATATTTCTAAATGGTTTAGCTAAAAACTATGATCTGTTTCAATCAGGTCATCTATACCTTTAACTTATCCATTTCAATATTCAGACAGTCCATGCCAACTTATTCATTTGTGTCTAAAAAATTAGAAAACCACCCTTAAGATTTTCTAAATGGCAACTGAGAAATGCCTCACAAGCACACTACAATATATAATTAAATAATTTGGCTGGTAGAAACTCTTTGGGAAAATTTATTGAGACACCATGTTTAAAGAAAATGAGGTGAAATATATCAAAACAAGGAAACACTTATTTAGAAAGATCATTGACAAAAAATGAACCATTATAATACCATAATCATGTGATGATGATTTGATTAATATATAGCGAATAAAAATGACATCAGTTTTATTTTTTATTTAATATATTTTATTGATTTTTTACAGAGAGGAAGGGAGAAAAGGGATAGAGAGTCAGAAACATCGATGAGAGAGACACATCAATCAGCTGCCTCCTACACCCCCCCACCCCCCACTGGGGATGTGCCCGCAACCAAGGTACATGCCCCTGATCAGAATCGAATCCAGGACCCTTCAGTCTGCAGGCCAACGCTCTATCCACTGAGCCAAACCGGTTAGGGCCAGTTTTATTTTTACAAAGTTATTAAAAATGCTCAAATTTGCTACTGCTTTGTCATAGTTTCAAGTATTTAGGGAAATATTTTTACAAAAATATTTGTACATTCATATTTACCAACATGTTTTAGATAAAACTGTTATTGATTATTTCAACTTTTAGAAAACTTTATGGAAAGGATAACTTCACAAGTTTATCTTGATGTTAAAACTTTTAAACTAATTTTTTTCCTTAAAATTGTGTCTCCATGGCCAATTTGGGTATTATACTTTTAATATAACACATTGCACTTTTAACAGGTTTAATTCAATTTACAACAAATGCCTCTAATTAAGTTAAAAGATCTTTGAAAATTGCTAAATCTTAGGGGTAATATTACCACTACTGACATTGAAATAATTGATCATTCCCACTGAGGCACAAAAGTGTGAATGTTCTAATGAGAAAACAGAGATTGAAGTATGTTGAAGGAGTCCAAAGAGACTCCCAAACTCTTTAGGCTGTTATTTCCAAAGACCGTCTCTGAATGGGAGTGGGAGGACTTGGGGGGGGGGGGGCAGGGACAGACAAAATGTTTCATCCCACAATAGAAAAAGAAAATGAAATCAAACTTTGAAAACAAAGTTACTACTTTGAGACAAGGCAACCAAAATCTGCTAGCCTTTCTGAAAAAAATCTATTTTGTTCACTATATAAGTGTTTGTGTTTTAGAACATCATTTTTTTGCCATTTACGAATAACATCCATAATAAATACTGAATGTGATATTAGAATGCATCTATTTTTTTAAGAAAAATTATCTTAGAGTCAAGAATGAGTAAACATAGGGCTGGCTGGTGCTTCTGATAAGTAAGATGTATGAGAGCTAAGGACACCTAGTGTCTCTGCCTGAACAATGACACCAGCTCAGGAAGCAGAAATGTAGGAGTTTTGTCACAGTTATTGTTGACGCTTTCCTTCTGGCTATAGGAAGTCGCTTACCATTGCAGCTAGTTTGTTAGTAAGAAGGAGAACATTTACCTTTTTGGTATTTGCCTGGCCTAATTAGTTAAAGTGTTTACAAAGCACTTCTTAAGTGAAAATGGCAAATTACTTTATGCATAATGGGAGTTTATTAATAATTGGAACAATAAAGTAAAAGCGATTCTCTTTGAAAGCAATTGCATTGGTGAGCTGCATGTAAACGCATAAGCAGGTGTCATGGGGTGAGGAGAGGCAAGACACATACAGGCTGAGAGCGGAGAGGCCAGTTTGAATCCTGCTCTTCTATTTACTGGTTTTGTGATATTTTGTAAACTGTCTAATCTCTGGGCCTCAGAAGAAATAAAAAGTTGAAATGTCTACATGTTCAGGTTATTATGAGGATTAAATGAGAGAATGTCAGATGCCTAGAAAGTTGCTTGCCAGTTTTAAAGGAGGATTGCCTTATGATACAAAGCTGGGAAGTCACTAAAGACAATGAAGGTCATTTCAAGTCACAACATTGGCTTCTGGTTTTGATTCAACCCCACTATTGCAGAATCAATGTTTAAGTTAAAAACATATACTAATGGAAGAAATCATATTGTGATTCTTCTAATGGCATCTATAAGTGGGTCAGAGAAGGTGTATTTTGGGGTTTTCTGCTTCTTTCCTAAAACCAAAATTTAGATAGTGTGTATTAGGTAAATAGGATTGTAGTAAGAAGTACAGAAATGGAAATGCAACCCAAGCTATTGAGAATACCAGATGTGTTGAAAATAGGACAGAGAGAAAAAATATACTTGCAGTGTATGAGTTGAAACAGGAAGTTGATATACTATTATCAACTATTAAAAGAACCATAATACTCCCAGATACTGTAGTGGGATCAAGTTTAATTTTGCCCTTTTTAGCAAAATGTGGACACATGGCAAATACATTGTGAGTCTCACATCATCTCATTCCAACACAAGGAAGAGATTAACCAAAGAATTAATATGCATAGCCCATGGACACAGACCATAGTGTGGTGAAGGCCTGGGTTGGGGTGGGAACTAGGTGGAGGGAACAATGAGGGAAAGATGGGGACATCGGTAATACTCTCAACTATAAAGATGAAATAATGAAGATGAGGACAAGTTAGGAAAAAATAATGACAAAATGTTGACAAGAAAGCTAAGGGTGTTATCACTGTCATCTTGTCAGGTGTCTGGAGCAATAAGTAGGTCTTATTAGTGTTCAATAAGATTTGGTTCAACTGAATTGAATCAAATCAAATTGAATTGAAAAATGCACATAGCATAAAGAATATATATATATATGAAAATGTATAGTATCATTTTTAAAGTATAAGTTTTTAAATTATGGACTTTGTTTGAATTTCATCTCCATAACAACATGCTTGTGTGAACCTGAGTAAAGTACTTAATCTCTCCAAAATAAGATAATGCCTATAAGATATCTATGCTTAAAAGATATACCCATTTCAGCCCTGTTGATGTGGCTCAGTGGTTGAGCATCAACCCATGAACCAAGAGGTCACTGGTTCAATTCCCTGTAGGGCACATGCCTGGTTCAATCCCCAGTAAGGGACAGCCAATTTATGTTTCTATTTCTATGCCTCTCTCTTCTTCTATCTTTAAAAATAAATACAATTATATGCTTTAAAAAATAATATCTATTCCAAATGTTCAGAGAAAAATAAAAAAGATAATGTAATAATAGTCTCATAATAAGTGTCCACTTAAGATAACTAATATAATTATTTATTTTATTATCAATAATAATAGTATTTTTCTGACTAAGTAATCTGACTTTCAGTCTCTTCTCCCTCGTTGCTTACAGAGAAGTGTTCTTGTTGTTACAAAAAAAGTTTAAATCCTTCCAATTGTCAAGAGAAGTTTTAGTGATTATTAATCCATACTTATTTTAAAACTTCAAAATAAAGAGCAAAAAATGGAGGGACATATAGTCTCATAACTTAGAACAACAAAATACATAATATATTAAGTCTTTTTCTTTCCAATTTAATCCTGAGTTGTTTTATTTAGCCACCTATTATAAAAAGTAATTTGTGTTGATAGCTCTGAGGAAATCTAGAAATTAAAGAGCTAATTAAATTCTTTCTGAGTAATTTTTGAGTCTCTGTATCAATACATGTATGTGTGTGCACATATTCAAACATCTACAAATGGCCAAATACTACTGGATGTTTCTGGAAATTGACCTTCCACAATGTCTAATTTAGCTAAGCATTTCCCCTGGGGGGAAATATCTAACCTCTGAGCCATATTTCCAAAGTAATCATAGTTCATGCACCTGGTAAAACTGAACTCGAATGTCAGAAATAGAAGAGAGATATAAAGAGAAACTGACCTATTTGTTGTGAACTTACTATTTATAAAGAACCTTTAGAAAATATTTACTACATTAATTTAAAAATTATAAATATCCTATACAACATTTAAATAATGGCCCATTTCTATAAATATTTTGATATATTCAAAGTTATATTGAAATGACATTCTTATAAATGAATTGTCTGCATATTGTTAAAAGGGAATTTTCAAACAATATTATGAAAGCATTACAGGAAAGCTACAACTGCTATAATAATTCCAGGATGTCATCCTGAAACAAACAAAATGATCACAACATGCAAAAGACTTTGCTGATCTCAGAGTTATAATTGAAACTCTGTATCACCCTTCTCTACCATAACTCACAGATTCCCCTCACCCTCACAGCGCCTCTGCTGTTATAGATGGTTTTCCTGGTGGAATGGTCTGAATGAAGACTACTGAAGGGTCTGAACTCCCAGACAGCATGCTCCTCTCGGGCAGTAGACCATTAAAGCTGGGCATGAGAAGACCAGGACGTGCCCCACATGGATCGCCTGAAACTCAAACCTATTCTTCCTTGGCCCCAGTTTGTAGCAGCAGCTCCTCTTCCCATCTTGCCAGTTGTGGTGACTCCTTTCCTTGCCTGCTGGCCTCTATGCACAAAAAGTCTGATTTCCCTAGTGAAAACACTTCTCTTCTGGAAACCAGGGCCTCCAGGATTATAAAGTCTAGAATTGTTAAGTCAGGAAACCCAAAAGTTCCAAGTGGGCCACTAGGAGTAATTGTGAGGTCATTTTCAGTTCAGCTCTTGGTTCCCAATTATTCTACGTACTGAGACACCCCACGTCATGGTCATTGATTTAGGGTATATCCTCCATCGTGAAGCAATGGAGCCCTAACCTTACAGGATAACATTTTCAAACTGGCATCTCAACTATACCTCTAAGATAATATTTCACCATTCTATCAGATTAGAAATGTCTGGATAGTGGAGAATGTGTTAGGATTAATGGAGCATGTGCTCATAACTACATCTTCTTTGCAGTACAGCGAATTCCTTGTTCTAAGCAATGTTGCTCCACATTCTAGGTTAACAACCACCCTATAGCCCAGCCAGTGTGACTCAGTGGTTGAGCATTGACCTATGAATCAGAAAGTCATGGTTTGATTCCTGGTCAGGGCACATGTCCAGATTGCAGACTGGGAGCTTGCAGGAGGTAGCCAATCAATGATTCTCTCTCACCATTGATGTTTCTCTTTCCCTCTCCCTTCCTCTCTGAAATCAATATATCTTATATAATAAAATTGTAGTATGCAAATTATCCCCTCAACTGGGAGTTCAAACAGGTGCCAGGGCTGGCCAGGGGAAGGGAGGGAGAACCCAGCCAGCAGCTGCTAAGGACCCTACCAGTGCACAAATTTCATGCACTGGACCTCTAGTATGTATATATTAGTGAACCGGTGCACAAATTTGTGCACATTGAAAGGAAAGAAGTTGGCTGGTGGGGCAGGAATTGGCGAGACGGGCCAGACACACCCTGGAACCAACTCCGGTGGTCCCTCTCTGGCCAGCCACACCTGGGGTGGTGCCGTAGCTTGTAGGGCATTTGTGGAGTGAGTGGGGTCCCTACAGCAGGTGGGACCACCTTGGCCTGGCCTGCAGGGATCAGGCAGAAACCAGCTCTCTGACATCCCTTGAGGGGTCCCAGATTGCGAGAGGGCAGTTCTCATGTTCTCACCCGAGAACCGCCACTGCCAAGTCACCACAGCTCGGCAGCTCCTGCATTAAGCATCTTCCCCCTGGTGGTCATTGCATGTCATAGCTAATGGTCAGATGGTTCGGCAGTCAGACGGTCACTATATATATATATATATATATATATATATATATATATATATATATTCTATAAATCCTCATATAGTGAAACTGGCCATACTCAATTAGCAATGAAAACAAATATATATCCTATCTAATAATAGACAAACATGGTTTAACCGTACCTCTAACACGCTTCCCATTGGCTAATCAGGGTGATATGCAAATTAACTGCCAACCAAGATGGTGGGCGGCAGCCAGGCAACTGAAGCGAACAGGAGGCTTGCTTGCTCCAGTGATGGAGGAAGCCAAGGTTCCCCGCCTGCTGCTGCCTGCCTCTGAGCTGCACTCTAAGAAACAATGTTGCAATTATAGAAGCTAAAATAAACCCAGAAACCTGCTTTCAGCCAGCCAGGCCTCGGAGCTGCAACAGTGTTTCAATTATAGAAGCCAAACAAACCCAGATACCTGCGTTCAGCAGCCGAGGTCTCAGAGCTAAAGCCGGCTCTCAGTTCCAGTGACAGCCATAGAAGGTAAATAAATCCCAGAATGAAAAAAGAAAAAAAAAAGAAAAAAAGGAGAGGTTGGGAGCTTCAGTCACCCGCCAGCCTGAAAACGGCCCTCAGCCCCTCACCCAGACTGGCCAGGCACCCCAGTGGGAACCCCCACCCTGAAGGGGGTGTGACCAGCTGCAAACAGCCATCATCCCCTCATCCAGGCTGGCCAGGCACCGAAGCAGGACCCCCACCCTGATCCAGGACACCCTTCAGGGAAAACCAGCTGGCCCCAACCTGTGCACCAAGCCTCTATCCTATATAATAAAAGGGTAATATGCAAACTGACCCTAACAGCAGAACGACTGAGAATGACTGGTCACTATGACACACACCCACCACCAGGGAGCAGACACTCAATGCAGAAGCTGCCCTCTGGTGGTCAGGGCACTCTCACATGGGAGGAGCTCTGCTCAGCCACAATACAGGCTGATGGCTGCCAGTACAGCGGTGGTGGTAGGAGCCTGTCCTGCCTCATCAGCGGCGCTAAGGATGTCCGACTGCAGTTTAGGCCTGCTCCCCTCTGGCAAGTGGACATCCCCCAAGGGCTGCCGGGCTGCCAGAGGGATGTCTGATTGCCATCTTAGGCCCAATCCTCCTGGGAGTGGGCCTAAGCCAGCAGGTGGTCATCCCCTGAGGAGTCCCAGACTGCGAGAAGGCACAGGCTGGGCTGAGGGGCCCCCCTCCCCCCCTGAGTGTACAAATTTTGTGCACCTGGCATCTAGTACATATATATATATATATATATATATATATATATATATATATATATATATATATATATATATATATATATATAATTTTACAAGTAAAAATTTGGAAAGTGTGTTGATTCCAATACTGCCTCTTCCAAGGAGAAAAGAGTCCTATATAGTCAACTTGCCACCAGTGGTTGGTTGGTTTCCTTGGGGGATGGTGCTGTGTCAAGGGCAAGATTTCTATTGATGGCAGGTTGGACATTTGGCAGCAATCATTTAAGTCATGGTGAATGGATGCTGAATTAGTTAGACCAATGTATAACTTCCAAATCTTCCACATGTCTGTTTGGCTCATGACCTCATTGTGCCAGCACTAAGGCGGTCAATAATAGAGACTGGCTGATGTAAAACATCTGAGTTTTGTCTACTTGTTTGTTTAGTGCCTCTTGCAGGATGGATGCTACTTATGGGTATTACCATGCAATACAAAAATCTTCACATTTTGTATCTACTCAAAGGTAAATCCCCAAAAGTCTTTATTCATATTTTCTCATCTTTTCCCTTTTAGGACCCTGTCCAATCAGATAGGACATTTATCTCTACTTTGAGTATATATACTTGGGTCATGTCACTTTTAAGAAAAAGGTGATAACTAGTTGCACCAGGATGAACTCTGCACTGGAGAATTTCCCCTGCTTACTATCTAGCAGGGTACTCCTGAGTGAGTTATAATACAGCAGCAATCCACTTGCTGCTTATACCTCTCATCGCTGAACAATGCTTGGCCTTTTTTCTCTTCCATTAGCTGGTAGTCAAGGAACCCCTCCCCTATGCTCAGGGAGGGATTTCAGTACATCCATGGTACCATGGCAATATAAGTCATCTGTTCATGCAGCTTACTTTAAAAATTAAGATCATAATCAGAAACTGTGCTATGAAAAGATCAAAGTAGGATAGATAATCATATGGAATGTGAGTATTGGGTGACTATGGAAGGCCACTTGTGTGGAGATGGCAGTCGATGAGACCTGAATAAGATGGAATGAGCTGTGGTTCCATGTCAGATTATGACAATGGGGAAAAGCATTCTTGGCAGAATGATTGAGTCTCTGGGTCAAATCATCTCTGAGGCCAGTAGGTCAGTTCTATTCTTTATCTTCCACCACTATCCACTGCTACTTTTCCTTTTTATTTGAGCAAATTTATATTAACATATTGTTATTTTGACCAAAGAAACTTAATATAAATCTTAATATGAATTCAGCATTTGCCATGCTTGAGGGTTGAGGGGAAATTTTTTTCTGTAATTCAACAAAAACAGCTCATTAAAATAATTGCAAGGTTTACATGGACCATGAAGCAATGATTAGTTGACTACCCAGAAGTACTTTCCAATCTGTCTCCTGCCCACCTGCAACTACAGAAGCAAGAAAAACCTACATAGTCTCTTCTTCAGCTCCCTTTTGCAACTGAGTGGCTGGCTATCTGACTCAGTTCTCAACAATGAGAAGCAAGGGGAAGGATGCCCCCAAAATTCTGAGAATGCTAATAATCTCCCTGGTAGAAGATAAAGGAGGAGGAAGCTCACTCCTAGCTGGAACTTCTTCCTGCCTTTGAATGTGACTTTGGTATTTGGAGCTCTTGAAATTGTGAGGGGTAAAGAGAGAGAATCACAGAGAAGCTGAGCCAGAATCCTTCCAGAGTTAAGCTGCTGAATCAATACTATCAACTGCCTTCTTACCTACTCCTTGTTATGTGAAAAAAATAAACTCCTCATTGTGTAGACCACGGTATTCGGCTTTTCCTTTTAAAATTATTTATGTTTAAATTATCTTTTACTGATACTGATAACTTAGTACATTTAATTTGTAAGAGCTTGCAAAACCTAGAATAGCAATTGATAATAGATAAAAATATATTAAATAAACAAAATTAAAATGAATTAAGAAATACCAGAAGAATGTAGAACACATCATTATGTTTGCCTTGATTATGTCACCAAAGTCATGAAAAGTCATGAAATCAAAACAACCTAAGTTTTTGCTAGTTTTGTTTTAAATAATCAGTACCATTTTTCAGTTGAATAACAGAGGTGAAAGAAAATAATTAAATTATATATTGATTTAGGTGTTGGCATTGTGGTTGCTGCTACACGTTTGTATATTTTTGTAGGCGACAGGATAATCATTAAATGCCCACACTGAACATATCATGAGAAACAAATGTCATTAGAGAAGTTGCCATGAGATTTCCTACACAACATTTCCCAGCTAAGTGTGTGTGTGTGTGTGTGTGTGTGTGTGTGTTCTGAAACAATTCACAGCACTAGAATTACATCTCCTTGAATGCAATCACAGACATGTACACACAATAAGCTTAGAAAAGAAACAGCATAAAATATGTTATTATGTGAAATGTAACATTTCCTGTAGTGCTATTCCTTACAACTATGACACTACTTATTAGGTCCAACTTGGTAAACAACTACAACAACAACAAAAACACTCAGTAGGTAAGTTTGGACTTCG
The DNA here is from genome assembly GCF_963259705.1 of Myotis daubentonii. Taxonomy (NCBI): domain Eukaryota; kingdom Metazoa; phylum Chordata; class Mammalia; order Chiroptera; family Vespertilionidae; genus Myotis; species Myotis daubentonii. The sequence goes on from NC_081842.1 coordinate 132,794,262, forward strand.
GTGTATTAAATGGCTTGATGAAAGTGAATGAAAGACAACCTCTTTCTAAATTAGCTCTGAATGGAAAGATGAATTAGGAAATCATAAATGCCCTGAATTTAGGGGATTTTCAAAATGAAGGGCCAGTGCAATAATCCCAATGTAAAGCAAATCATACTAGAAGACCAAGTGGGGGAAACGCCATACTGGGAACTTGAACCCAAGTCAATGAAACCAAAAGAGAAAGACCTTATTCCTCCCACAGTGAAGATCTACACAGAAGACTAGTACCTGAGATATCTGAACTCATCTTCTAGTATCTTGGAGTATGTTTGGGAATTTATCCCCATTTATATAGCAGCTCATCAGATTGTTTTAAAAACAACATGTTATCCAGCATCCTGAAGTCATGAGCAAAGCTTGTGAAAATAAAAACCTTCTTGTTTTTCTTCAATATTGCTACTGCAGTGTTTTTGTTTATTTTCAGAAAGCAGCAGAGAGAGAATAAGAGCAGATTGCCAAATTTGAGACTAGGGATGTCCTTGAAGACAGCCTAAATCAAAATAAACACAAAAGCAAACATATCTACAATTAAAATATAGTAACACTGAATTATAATTAGTTGTCTCAGGAAATAACGATATTTTCAGTTAACTAAATGGGTGACAATTACTTGGATTATTGTCATACTTAAAATGTCAGTGTTAAATGATTGCTTAAAGCACATAATAATAAATTCTGCATTCTTCAGTGGCAAATACAACAAAGCCAAATATAGAGAATGTCTTTACTGGAAGCAAAATTAAACATTAACAGAAACCCGCAACACACATTTTAAAAGCACAGGGAAGAAAAGAGGAATAGCTGTAGATGAACAAACATGGTTCTGACATTTTACCTCTTTGCTTAGAATTATGAGCAGGTCAAAACACATGGAGAAAACCCGTTTGAGGGCACACCCCTCATTTTAGGAGCAAATGCATAAAGATAAACGACTACAGAGAATTCTACAGAACCTTAAAGACCCCTTCCTGGAAATCTGGGTTAATTATAGCATTTGTGAAAATAGCATTGGTTAATTTCACACCTGCTGTTAAATCCTACATGATTTCCTGGGATATGTTGTGATTACATTATAGCCCTGCAAACCATATTTTCCCCATGTCAGAGTTAATTGTACAGGATTAACAAATAACAAGTATCATTTGCTATATTACTACTGTCGGTAATGTCTACCTTTGTCTCCAACATAGGTTCTTACTTCCTTTTGAATCCCCAAGTCCCTTGAGCAAGCATAAAGCCCTCCGTGATTCAGCTGTGACAGTTTTTCCATCCTGCAAACAGTGCCACCTGGAAACTAATACCACTAAGCAGGAAGTTATATCCAACCTCAGAACTGTGGTCAGGGACAGCTCTTGCCTCTGCCAAATAATATCTGTATGGATATTTTGGAGATTCTTGTATTCATCACCTATGGTTCAACCAACACTATTTTAGACACTGAGAACAACAAAGCAGAAATGCTGTGGACTCTGTCCCTGTTCTTTTTTTTTCCTGGGGAGAGCAGACATGCTACATACCAATTGTTGATGCCTAATTGGCAAGTTTTGTATGTTTGGAGAGGATAAAAGGCAATGTAGCCGGGAATGCTTAGGGGCCATCTGCTGAGAAAATGGATATTGAGGTAGACTTTGAAGGAATAGTTTGAGAATTATAAAAATATAAAAGCAGAATTGGAGAAGAGGATAGTGGCAGGTGACCAGAGAAACTCTAGCTGCCTCCCATCTGTGATTATTAAAAAAATATTTGAAAGAATTCAATGTTCTTTATTGTTGATATCCTCAATTATATACTTCTTAGAAAGAAAATAAGAAGAAAAAGCTAACTATTATCTCTGCTTTAAAAATTATAATGCTTTATAATATTCCCAATTATTATGGATTTTCTCTCAGAATTTGTATACCCAGGGGAGCTCATTGTTAAGAGCTGCCAAACTCACAATCTTGAAGGAAAACGTATCCCCCTATAAAGTTCAGACTTTCTTTGAAAAGTTTGATTTAATAAACAAATGAATAAGTCAGATGGTGAATTACACTAAATGCTAAATCCAGAGGGCAGTGTCTACATAAAAACATGGCTCAAGACATACATGAAAGCAATCGCTCCATATTACAATGCTGATCAGTAGGCTAACCCAAAATAGTGACTCACAAATTGTGGTTAAATATAAATATGTGATGCACCACCAGTGGCAGGGGTGTCACTTGATATGGCCACATTTATTCGTGCTGGATTTTGAAACAGTATGAAAATGAAAACGAAGATCAGGGTTCCCTTTTCAGAAGCTTTTCAAAGTTTTCTGCTTCCATAATGGAAATATTTCATATTTTAGCTTTAGTCGGGACTTGATTTCAATACTAATATTAATTATTAAAACTTTAGGATGCAATTTCTTTTAAATCCTATGATATGGTGAAAAAAGTAAGGCCTATGGAATTGTCTGGGGAATCAGAATCCTCTGGGATAATAGTTCAACTTTGTTCAATACTTAATATTTAAAATATATATCATAAAACCATTTATCTGTTTGGTACTGTACACTAGGGAAAGATCTGTGGAAATTATGTTTTTAAAACCAGGGAGTGTTAAATAACAGATTTTTGAATGTTTTGAGGATCTTTAAGTATCTTAAGAAGTCAAATGCTTATTTGTTTTCCTATTAATTGCATAACTTAGAAGAAGGCTTAGGCATTTACTGGAAGGCTGCAAGAGCATCACTTAAATAAATATCAAAGCTAAACTATGCTGTTCCCATGGGAAATTGAAGCCTGTGGTCTATTTGAATTAACTATTTTCAGAAATTTCAGTAAAAAAAATCAGAGTATTACTCTTCTCTCTTATCTCATGTACTAAAAACCAGAAAGCCAAAGGCCACCGGGCACTAATGCTGGCATGGCCAATTCTAGGACTTTACGCTGCCAACAAGCACCCTCCAAACATTGGCATTTACATCCAGAGCTAGGAGTCCATACTGCAGTGACACGGCATCTATATACAAGACAGATGAGTAAATCAATAATAAATGAAGTACTAAAAATGTCTAATTTCCAATACAGTGCTTCCAGCAACAACTGAAATTAAAAAGCTGTTTAAACACAGCTATAGAACATACAATCTTGGTGTGAGTGCACTGAAGCAAAGGTTAACAATAAAGACGGGATGAATATGTATTATTAGCTGATATGTCATGGATGCTTCATATATTCTGGCTTCATAACCTCCTGATAAGGAGCATACATGTCAGATCCTGTATATGTTTGGAAGGATCATGGTTTCAGAACACAGAAATTTTCTTCCATTTATTTGGTAATGGAAATGTCAAAATTCAATCTTGATTAAAAACACCTATGACAGTGTTCAGGTTGTCTGCCAATTCTACACCATGAATAGGCATTGGTAAGCAGCAATTCATTTCAGCAGAACCAGGGCACATATGTCTGCTTGTGTACATGCCTCTGTGCCCAGGGAAGTATTAAGTATACAATCTGCATTCCACAAATATTGCCAGGGCATGGAATAGCATGCATTTGCTTTTCTAGGAATGTTTGTTTTCCTATGCTGGGTTGTCAACTTGAATAAACTGGGAATAATGTTTTCTAGAATCTCCTTCCCTATATAATTTTAGGTTAAAATCACCCAAAGTAGAGTCAACTTATCCATTTAAAAAATCAGAGCTAGCTACATAACTTTCAAGAACCAGTGCATAACAAAAAATGAAAATGTGGGGCCCATATTTGTTCATTAGGGCCATAATAAGTTACCACAGACTGACGACTGAAACAATAGGAATTTGTTTTCTCATAATTCTGGTTACTGGAAGTTCAAAACAAGGTGTCAGCAGCATTCACTTTCAGGTGGCTTCCTTTCCGCTGTATCCTCACAGTCTTTCCTCTGTGTCGGTGCATCCTTGATGTCTCTGTGGTCCAATTTCCTCTTCTTATAAAGACACAAGTCCTATTGGATTAGGGCCCAGCCTAACAACCACTTTTAACTTAATCACCTTTTTAAAGATGTGATCTCCAAATACAGTTACAATCTCGGATAGTATGTGTCAGGGCTTCAGGATAAATGTTGGGGAATACAATTCAGCCCATAACAGATCTCTTGTTCAAATAGCAGGGGGGAACACCATTAACAGTACTAAAATATAAAACATTTTCTTCCTCTCTCAATCTGTGGTCATTTTTACTTTGCTATTTAATGTTGCACTTCACCAGATGCAAAAAACCCTCTGGTTTAGTGAAAACTCACCGAGGCCCCCAGGGACTCTACACTGTGATTCACCTTTCACACACGTGCCCACAGCTACGGTTCTCCCTCTGCCAACTGCTGGGCACATGTACCAAAGCTCAGCTTGAAGCGGGAAAGTCAGTCCACTTGGATATGCCACCTGGGCCACTGGGCCCAGGTCACCCCTTGCAGTGGAGGGCAGCAGTGATCACTGGGCAGGGTGGGGATAAGGAGGCAGAGCAGGCCCCAGAGCAATACCCACTACTTTTTGAAAGTCTTTTTATGGCCAGTGATAGTGATGGTGAAATACAAAGGTGCTCAGCAGTATATAGTTTGTCCTCATTCTTCTCTGCAATGAGGGTAGCTTTTCTGACTCTGTTGAACAACAGCTGTTTCCTACTCATGATCATATATTTGATCCAAGAGGCCACATTTCTATAGGTGCTTCTGAAAGTTCCCCTTGCTATTCCACTTTAGTGGTTGGCTGTACTTGGCCCCTCAGTTTCTCTTATATGCCCTGACTTGTCACTGAGCCCACATTTCAAGGTGATTGGAGAGTGAATTTTCCTATGGCACTCCTCCAGCTCCCCGTTTCAGATCATCACTTCCCCAGCTCTTACACATTTGTGCATAGTGTAATTCCTATCATAAATTACATATCCCATGGCATTCTCAATGTCTCTGCTTTCCTGACAGAACCCTATATGTATGAAAAAATCCTTCCCAAACCTGTGCACATATCCCTTTGCACTTTGATTTTCTTGCTCTTCTCATCAACACAGACATTCCATTTCCCTATTCTTGAATTACAGGTAGCCAGAGGCTTACTTTGGCCAACAGACTGGCAGAAGGAACATTTTACAGTTTCTGAGTGTAGGACTCCAGAGTTCTTGAATATTCTGCTCTTGCCCTCTTGGAACTCTGATACCACCATGTGAAGAAGTATAAATCAGGCTCTTTGAGGATAATATAGCACATGGGGAGAGAGAGACAAGTACCAACTGAGAGACACATGAGTGAACTTATCATAGACTATCCATTCCCAGTTGACCTGCAGGATGAATGCAACCATATGAGTTATCCCAGGCAAGACTAACAGGAGAACTGTCCAATAAGCCTATCACAAATTGTTACCCCCACAGAATTGTGAGCAAATATGATGGTGTTGTATAAAATCCTATCTAATAAAGAGATAATATGCAAATTGACTATCACTCCAACACACAAGATGGCCTCCCCCATGTGGACACAAGATAGCCAGCAGGGAAGGGTAGTTGTGGGTTATCAGTCCTGCAAGGGAGAACAGTTGGGAGGGACCAGGCCTGAAAGGGAGGGAATTTAGGGGCAACAAGGCCTGCAGGGGAGGGCAGTTGGGAGCAACCAGGCTGGCAGGAGAGGGCAGTTAGGGGCGACCAGGCTGCAAGGGAGGGCAGTTAGGGGTGACCGGGCCGGCAGGGGGGGGGCAGTTGGGGGTGACCAGGCCTGAAGGGGAGGACAGTTAGAGGCAATTGGGCTGGCAGGGGAGCAGTTAGGCATCGATCAGTCTGGCAGGGGAGTGGTTGGGGGTGATCATGCTGACAGGCAGAAGTGGTTAGGGGCAATCAGGCAGGCAGGTAGGCAAGCAATTGGGAGCTAGCAGTTGGATATCCCTCGAGGGGTCCCAGATTGGAGAGGGTTCAGGCTGGGCTGAGGGACACCCCCCTCCCCATGCATGAATTTCGTGCACTGGGCCTCTAGTTTATATATAAAATTTTATATATAAAATTTGTATAAAAATTTAGCAATACAAAACTGATTAAAAAATTTGGTACCAAAAAATATACTATGATAGCAAAAATCTAAAACCTGTGGCATTGGTATTAGTAGATGAGATTATGGGTGAAGGCTGAGAAAGTAGCAAGGAAACTTTGTAGAAGGGAAAGCAGTGAGAAAATTGATACCATATGGATACTGAACAATTTGCAAAATCATCATTTATAGTAACTATGGTAAAAATATGCATAAAATCTTGCAGATCTGACGAATTACTTTAGGCAGAGTGGTTAGCTTATCAGTTGGTGCATCAAGCTTTGTATAACAAAATACTTCCATTGAAGGTAGCAGAAACAATACGAGGTGATTGACCCATGGGGTCAGACTTCAAACCTGAGTTCAGCAACCTTGGTACTTGGGTTCTGGCTAGGAAAAAATTTAGAACCAAGATCCAAACTGTAAAAGAACATTTATTTGGTAAAATCACAGCGGTGGAGGAAGTAATTCCTAGAAGAAATGGACTTATGAAACAAGTTATAGCAGATTACAACTCTACACATTCACAAGCAACACACTCAAGGGGTAGACTCAGTGAACACCAAAGTTCCACTGAAGCAAGTCCTGCTCCATACAGGTGTCTCCTGCACAGCAGCTCTTCCACTGCAGTTGGAACTGGTCTTCACAGCCAATTGGCCTGGAGGTCAATTCCTGTAGTAATGCCAATGGCAGTCAAGGCTCAACTACAAGATTATGCACACAAGGGGCACCTAGAGTGTCCAGCTCAGGTGACTGGAGAGGCTGAATCACTGGGCCCTACAGAACACCTACTATACAAGGCCACTCTACCAATTCCAGGAGACATAGAAGCTCTTTCTAATACATAGAAACAAACACAGGCAGGGAAGCAGCCAAAATGCAGATACAAAGAAACATGTCACAAATGAAAGAACAGATGAAATCTCCAGAAAAAAAAAAGAAGAAAAAAGAAAACACACGAAAAAAAAACAACCACACTAAACTAAATGAAATGGAAGCAAACAAACTTACATAGTTCAAAGGAACCTCTGGGACAACTTCAAACATACCAACCTTAGCATTATGGAGGTGCCAGGAGAAAAAAAAGAGAGAGTAAAATATTGAAAACCTATATGAAGAAACAATGACTGAAAACTCCCTCTACCTGGTGAAAGAAATTACTTATAAATTTAGGAAGCACAGAGAGTCCAAAACAAGAGAAACCCATAGAGGCCTACACCAAGACACATCATAATTAAAATGCCAAAGGTTAAAGACAAAGAGATAATCTTAAAAGCAGCAATAGAAAAGCAATTTTTATATATATATATTTTATTGACCTTCCACAGAGAGAGGAAGGGAGAGAGATAGAGAGTCAGAAACATCAATGAGAGAGAAACATTGATCAGCTGCCTCCTGCACCCCCCCCCGCCACTGTGGATGTGCCTGCAACCCAGGCACATGCCCTCGACCAGAATTGAACTCGGGACCCCCCAGTCCGCAGGCCGATGCTCCTTCCACTGAGCCAAACCGGTTTCGGCAGAAAAGCAATTAATTAACAATAAGGGGACACCCATTTGACTGTCAGCTGATTTCTCAACAAAAATGTTGCAGGCCAGAAGGGACTGGCAAGAAATATTCAAAATGGTAAATAGCAAGGACCTGCACCCAATTACTCTATCCAGCAAAGCTATTATTTAGAATTGCAGGTCAGATAAAGACTTTCATAGACAATAAAAAAGCTAAAGGAGCTCATTACCACCAAATCAGTATTACCTGAAATGTTGCAGGATATGAAGAAGAAGAAGAAGAAGAAGAAGAAGAAGAAGAAGAAGAAGAAGAAGAAGAAGAAGAAGAAGAAGAAGAAGAAGAAGGAGAAGAAAAATGTCAATAAATACATATCTATAAACAATTGAGACTAAAAATCAAAATAAATGAACAAGGAATCTAATGAACAAATAAACAGATGAATAAAATAGAAACAGAGGCATGGAAACATGAAACAGACTGACAAATCTCTGAGGGAAAGGGGGTGGGGAGCAGGAAGAGATTAACCAAAAAATTTATGTGCATATATGCATTACCTCTGGACAGACAACATGGTGGTGAAGGTCTGGGGTGGGGCAGGAACTGGGTGGAGAGCGGCAATGGGGTGAAAATGGGGAAATATCTGTAATACTCTCAATAGTAAAGATTTTTAAAAAACACAAAAAGCATGAGCCCAGCTGGATTTCAAAATTGCTATGGAACAATTATCGATATGTCACTTTTCCTCCCATTTTGAAGAGAATGTCTATACCCTTCAAGGTGTGTGTATGTGTGTGTGTGTGAGTTGGAGGCAAGATTCAGATAATCAGACCTTTTGTTCACTGGTCTCTAGATCAAGAGGAGCTATACTTGAGTAGCTGTAGCCAAGAAACTTAATTCAGATCTGGTTCTGATTTAGATTATGAGATCTGGTTGATTTGATTCTGATGCCATAACAGAATAAGGTGAATGTATTTTAGGAAAAATATGATTGCATTTGTATATAGAAAGGATGTTAATAATTATGGCTAAAGAGTGGACAGGGCTAGGTTCTTTCCATTAAATAACTGATCCATCTACCAAGCTGTTTTATTTATATACTAGAGGCCCGGTGCATGAAAATTCATGCAAGAGTAGGCCTTCCTTACCCCAGCTGCTGGCACCAGATTCCCTCTGGCACCTGGGACCCGGGCTTCCCTCCTCTAGCCGCTGGAAGGCAACCAGGACCCAGGCTTTGTTCCGGCTGCTGCCAGGCACTTGGGACCCGGGATGCTTTGCTCTGGCCACCAGCAGGCACCCGGGACCCAGGCTTCACTCCGGCACTGGCTTCATCTGGAAGAATGTCTGGAATGACATCCAGAAGGATGTCTGGTCTAATTGTCATATTACTCTTTTATTATTATAGATTTATAATTCTAGAGTCAATGTGCTAGTGGTCAGAATAAAATAGTTAAACAGAGAAACAAACAACAACAACAACAAAACAGATATAGTCCATTCCATCATGGAGTTTCCAGTGTAGTGAGGGTAGAGAAATATTAACAAATTTAATTACAAATAAAGGTAAATTTCACCAATGGTAGACATTAAAAATGAGAGGAATACAGTGTTATAAGAATCAAAATGGGGATTTAATGATACACTCATTTGAAAAACGAATAGAAGGCAGCAAGGTCAAAAGGAGAGGGAAGAGGTTTTAAGCAGAGTGACCACCTCATTATGTCCCTTGCAGAGAGGGCCCAGAGGAATATGAGTCTAACTGTGATGTTTTTGAAAGAAATTCAAACACTACCTAGAGTTAAAGTTATTCTCAAGTACTGTCAGTAGACAGCTTCAATTCTGAAGCTTAAAACAAACAAACAAAAAAACAAAAAACTAATGTTCAAAACCTTTGTTTTGAGGCAAAGCAAATAACAGATGTCTATTAGTCTAGTTTCTGGAATTTCTCATTTAGAAAGAATTGAATTTTTCCATGTTAAAGTAAACAAAACAGGGAGCCCTGAACAGAAGTATGATATACCTCTGAATATACATTGAGCTTAGTTATTTGCCAAAATATTATTTATCACCCTATTATTTACTAAGACAAAGGAGATATTATATAAGCTGTCAAGATATATCTCTTATAGCCCTAGCTGGTTTGGCTCAGTAGATAGAGTGTCGGGCTGTGGACTGAGGGGTCTTGGGATTGATTCCGGCCAAAGGCACATGCCCAGGTTGTGGGCTTGATCCCCAGTAGGGGGCATGCAGGAGGCAGCCTATCAATGATTCTCTCTCATCATTGATGTCTCTATCTCTCTCTCCCTCTTCCTTCCTCTCTGAAATCAATAAAGAAATATATACAAAAAAGATATATCTCTTATCATTATTATTCAGAGACATAAATTTTATAAGTAAACATTAAATTGTTTTTATATCAAACAACTAAAATGGTTGTTTTAATGTTCTGGTTTGTGATTTTTTTTTTGAAAAATTGTCTTATATGTTGAGACTAGAGGCCCGATGCATGAATTCATGCATGGGTGGGGTTTGGCCAGCCTGGGGCTGATTAGGGCAGGGCTGGCTGGGGGCAGGGTCTGAGGTCAGTTGGCTGTCTGAGGGGACGGGTCATGGGAGGTTGGTCAGCCCAGCCCCCAGTTGGGGGGGTAGCCGATTGGGGATGGGGACAGATGTGGGGGGCACAGGAATTTGAGGGGGAGGCCAATCCAGGCCCTGATCTGGCTGGTTGACCACTTCAGTGTGCATCATAGTGACTAGTCATTCGGGGAGTTCCTGTCGTTCCATTGTTCTGGTCACTTGGCTTTTATATATATAGATTGACAGTCTATATAAAGACCATTATTCATTGCTTTTAAAATTCAAATGTAATGTTTACAGGAAGTTGTTCATTAGTGAGACTGAATGGAAATATGTCCATGAAAATTAGTTTTCTGTCCATTAAGAAAAAAAGAGAACTTTTTTTTTTCTTTTTTCTTTTTTCTTTTTTTTTTATCTTTTTTTTTTTTTATTGCTTAAAGTATTACAAAGGGTATTACATATGTATCCATTTTATCCCCCCGCCCTAGACAGTCCCCTAGCCTCCCCTATCACCCAGTGTCTTATGTCCATTGGTTATGCTTATATGCATGCATACAAGTCCTTTAGTTGATCTCTTACCCCCCTACCTCCTGTCCCCCAACCCTCCCCGGCCTTCCCGCTGCAGTTTGACAATCTGTTTGAGGCAGCTCTGCCTCTGTATCTATTATTGTTCAAAAGTTTAGAATGGTCTCTATTGTCCATGAATGAGTGAGATCATGTGGTATTTTTCCTTTATTGACTGGCTTATTTCACTTAGCATAATGCTCTCCAGTTCCATCCATGACGTTGCAAATGGTAAGAGTTCCTTCCTTTTTACAGCAGCATAGTATTCCATCGTGTAGATGTACCACAGTTTTCTAATCCATTCATCTACTGATGGGCACTTAGGCTGTTTCCAGATCTTAGCTATGGTGAATTGTGCTGCTATGAACATAGGGGTGCATATATCCTTTCTGATTGGTGTTTCTGGTTTCTTGGGATATATTCCTAGAAGTGGGATCACAGGGTCAAATGGGAGTTCCATTTTCAGTTTTTTAAGGAAACTCCATACTGTCTTCCATAGTGGCTGCACCAGTCTGCATTCCCACCAGCAGTGCACAAGTGTTCCTTTTTCTCCACATCCTCTCCAGCACTTGTCGTTTGTTGATTTGTTGATGATAGCCAGTCTGACAGGTGTGAGATGGTACCTCATTGCTGTTTTGATTTGCATCTCTCGGATGATTAGTGACTTTGAGCATGTTTTCATATGTCTCTTGGCTTTCTGAATGTCCTCTTTTGAAAGGTGTCTATTTAGGTCCTTTGCCCATTTTTTGATTGGATTGTTTATCTTCCTTTTGTTAAGTTGTATGAGTTCCCTATAAATTTTGGAGATTAGGCCCTTATCAGATATGTCATTGGCAAATATGTTTTCCCACACAGTGGGTTTTCTCGTTGTTTTGTTGATGGTTTCTTTTGCTGTGCAGAAGCTTTTTATTTTGATGTAGTCCCATTTGTTTATTTTTTCTTTAGTTTCAAGTGCCCTAGGAGCTGTATCAGTGAAGAAATTGCTTCGGCATATGTCTGAGATTTTCTTGCCTTTGGATTCTTCTAGAATTTTTATGGTTTCCTGTCGTACATTTAAGTCCTTTATCCATTTTGAGTTTATTTTTGTGTATGGTGTAAGTTGGTGGTCTAGTTTCATTTTCTTGCATATATCTGTCCAATTTTCCCAACACCATTTATTGAAGAGACTATCTTGGCTCCATTGTATGTTCTTGCCTCCTTTGTCAAATATTAATTGAGCATATTGGTTCGGGCCGATTTCTGGGCTCTCTATTCTATTCCATTGATCTATATGCCTATTCTTGTGCCAGTACCAGGCAGTTTTGAGAACAGTGGCTTTGTAATACAACTTGATATCTGGTATTGAGATCCCACCTACTTTGTTCTTTTTCAGGATTGCTGCAGCTATTCGGGGTCTTTTTTTATTCCAGATGAATTTTTGGAAAGTTCGTTCTAGATCTCTGAAGTATGCTGTTGGTACTTTAATGGGAAGTGCGTTGAATTTATAGATTGCTTTGGGTAGTATGGACATTTTAATGATGTTGATTCTACCAATCCATGAACACGGTATGTTCTTCCATCTGTTTATGTCTTCCTCTATGTCTTTTTTCAACGTCCTGTAGTTTTCTGAGTAGAGGTCTTTTACCTCTTTAGTTAAGTTTATTCCTAGGTAGCTTAGTTTTTTTGGTGCAATGGTAAACGGGATTGTTTTTATAATCTCTCTTTCTGAAAGTTCACTATTGGTGTATAGAAATGCCTCAGATTTCTTGGGGTTAATTTTGTATCTTGCTACATTGCCAAATTCATGTATTAAGTCTAGTAGCTTTTTGATGGAATCTCTAGGGTTTTGTATGTATAATATCATGTCGTCTGCAAATAAGGACAGTTTTACTTCCTCTTTTCCAATTTGGATGCCTTTTATTTCTTCTTCTTGCCGAATTGCAATGGCTAACACTTCCATTACTATGTTGAACAGGAGTGGTGAGAGGGGGCATCCCTGTCTTGTTCCTGTTCTTAGGGGAAATGGTGTTAGTTTTTGTCCGTTGAGTATGATGTTGGCTGTGGGCCTGTCATATATGGCTTTTATTATGTTGAGGTATGATCCTTCTACTCCCACCTTGCTGAGAGTTTTTATCAAAAATGGGTGTTGAATTTTGTCAAATGCTTTTTCTGCATCAATTGATATGACCATGTGGTTTTTTTCTTTCAATTTGTTTATGTGATGTATCACGTTTATTGATTTGCGGATATTGTACCATCCTTGCATCCCTGGGATAAATCCTACTTGGTCATGGTGTATGATCTTTCTGATGTACTGCTGGATCCGATTTGCTAAGATTTTGTTGAGGATTTTGGCATCTATGTTCATGAGGGATATTGGCCTGTAATTCTCTTTCATTGTGTTGTCTTTACCTGGTTTTGGTATTAGGGTGATGCTGGCTTCATAGAATGAGCTTGGAAGTGTTCCTTCCTCTTGAATTTTTTGTAGTAGTCTGAGGAGGATAGGTTTTAGTTCTTCCTTGAATGTTTGGTAAAACTCCCCTGTGAAGCCGTCTGGTCCTGGGCTTTTGTTTGATGGAAGCTTTTTGATGACTGCTTCAATTTCTTCCATAGTTATTGGCCTGTTGAGATTTTTAGATTCTTCCTGATTGAGTTTTGGAATGCTGTATTTTTCTAGGAATTTGTCCATTTCTTCCAGGTTGTCTAGTTTGTTGGAGTAAAGCTGTCCATAGTATTTTTTAACAATCATTTGTATTTCTGTGGGGTCTGTTGTTATTTCGCCTCTATTGTTTCTGATTTTATTTATTTGGGTCCTCTCTCTCTGCTTCTTGGTGAGTCTGGCTAGAGGTTTATCAATCTTGTTTATCCTTTCAAAGAACCAGCTCTTGGTTTCATTGATTTTCTGTATTGTTTTTTTGGTCTCTATGTCATTTATTTCTGCTCTAATCTTTATTATCTCCTTCCTTCTGCTCACTCTGGGGTTTTCTTGTTGCTCTCTTTCTAATTCTTTGAGTTGTAGAGTTAGATGATTTACTACCATTTGTTCTTGTTTTTTGAGATAGGCCTGTAGAGCTATAAACTTCCCTCTCAGAACTGCTTTCAATGTGTCCCATAGGTTTTGGATTGTTGTGTTTTCATTGTCATTAGTTTCCAGGATGTTTTTAATTTCTTCTTTGATCTCATTGGTAACCCAATCAATATTTAATAGCATGCTATTCAGCTTCCAGGTGTTTGAGTATTTTGGGTTGTTTTTATTGTAGTTTATTTCTAATATTATGCCATCGTGGTCTGCGAAGACGCTTTTTATGATTTCAATCTTCTTGAATTTGGGGATACTTTGCTTGTGACCCAATATGTGGTCTATTTTTGAATATGTCCCATGAGCACCTGAGAAGAACGTATATTCTCTGGCTTTGGGGTGCAGTGTTCTGAAGATGTCTATTAAGTCCATCTGATCTAGTGAGTTATTTAGGATTGCTGTATCTTTGCTGATTGTTTGTCTATAGGACTTATCCAGTGCTGTCAATGGTGTATTAAAGTCCCCTACTATGATTGTATTGTTGTCGATCTCTCCTTTGATATCTTCCAGGAGTTTTTTTATGAATTTGGGTGCTCCTACATTGGGTGCATATATGTTTACCAGGGTTATATCTTCTTGTTGTATTGATCCCTTTAGTATTATGAAGTGGCCTTCCTTATCTCTTGTTAAGGCCTTCACTTTGAGGTCTATTTTGTCCGATATAAGTATTGCTACCCCAGCTTTCTTTTCCTTTCCATTTGCCTGAAAGATATTTTTCCATCCTTTCACTTTCAGTCCGTGTGAGTCCCTTCTAATGAGGTGGGTTTCTTGTAGACAGCAGATGTATGGGTCATGTTTTTTTAATCCATTCAGCCACTCGATGTCTTTTGGTTGGAGCATTTAGTCCGTTTACGTTTAAAGTTATTATTGAAAGGTACTTGTTTGTAGCCATTTCTTTTTGTGTGTGTGTGTGGCTGTTTTCTTTCTGAGCTTTTTATTTCTTCTTTTTATACCAGTCCCTTTAGCATTCCTTGCATTGCTGGCTTGGTGGTGACAAACTCCCTTAGTCTTTTTTTGTCTGTGAAGCTTCTTATTTCCCCTTCAAGTTTGAATGATAGCCTTGCTGGATAGAGTATTCTTGGATTCAGTCCTTTGCTTTGCATCACTTTGTAAATTTCAGTCCATTCTTTTCTGGCCTGATGTGTTTCTGTTGAGAAGTCATTTGACAATCTAATGGGAGATCCCTTGTATGTAACTTTCCGTCTCTCTCTTGCAGCCTGTAAGATTCTCTCTTTGTCCTGAACATTTGCCATGGTGATTATGATGTGTCTTGGTGTGGGTCTTTTCGGGTTCACCTTGTTTGGGACTCTCTGGGCTTGTGTGACTTTTTTCTTCCCCACCTCAGGAAAGTTTTCTGATATTATTTCTTCAAGTAGGTTTTCTAATCCTTGTTCATCCTTCTGTTGTTCTGGTACTCCTATTATTCGTATGTTGTTTCATTTCATGTTGTCCCAAAGCTCCCTTAGGCTCTCCTCCTGTCTTTTAATTTTTTTCTCCAATTGCAGTACATTTTGGGTGTGTTTTGCTTCCTTGTCTTCTAATTCACTTATTCGGTCCTCCGCTTCTCCTAGTCTACTGTTGATACTTTCAATGGAGTTTTTCATTGCAGCTATATCACTCTTCATTTCTTCTTGGGTCTTACTTAGGTTGTTGATTTTTTCATCTGTTTCTTCTAGCTTCTTCCATATGTTATCGATTTTTTCATCTGTTTCTTCTAGCTTCTTCCATATGTTATCGATTTTTTCATCTGTTTCTTCTTGCTTCTTGCAGAGGTTGTCGATTTTTTCCTCCATCCGGTTTATGCACTCTAGGATCCTTATTCTGAATTCTTTATCTGTCATGTTGCATGCCTCTGTATTACTTAGCTGCTTTTCTGGAGAGTCCTCCTTCTCTTTCCTTTGGGGGTTTCTTTGTCTACCCATGTTTGATCTCACTGACATATCTAGACGTTGAGTTGTTCAGTGGTTGCTCCCTTGGTGGCAGTGACTCCTTGGTCTGTGGTTGCTCTTCGGGCGGTTGCGGTAGCAGCTGCTCTTCAGTTGGCAGCAGCTCCTCTGGTGGGTGCTGTTCACAGCTGTGGTGGCTCTTCCGGCTGGTGGGGCGAGGTTTCACGTACAGCTGCTGTTCCTCAGCAGAGGATGAGGTGCTCAGGAGGTTGCTGTTGCTTGGATCTGCTGCGTTGATTTAAAGGCACAAAATACAACACAACAAGGCACCACGTACCAGGCACTATACACAAATATATTCACGATATTAATAACCCCAATTAAAGGTGACCACCTGAATTAAGAGAATTAGGGGATAAGGCAGAAGGAAGAGAAAAAGATAAAAGAGAAAAAGGAAAAGAAAAGTAGGGACCGAAAAAAGGGAGTGCAAAAATGAAATTGGGAAAAAGGAAGGGGGAAAATAAAAGCGAGGAAAGAAAAGAAGAAAGAAAAAAAAAAGAGCGAAAAGAGAGAATGAAGTGGAAGAGGGAAGAGACTTTTTATATGAGGAGAATACTCCTATAGAACAGCCATTAATCCCAACAAATTCCAGCAACAGCTCCCTGGATATGAATGCAAACTAGAAACAACCAATAATATAACGATGAAAATAGAATGGTGAACACTAATCCCAAAATAAAATAAAGAAAAAATAAAATGGCACTTTAAAAAATGGTAAAATGGTAGCAGTAATAATACTGGTTAAAAAATAAGAAGGTAGTAATTAAAAGGGTAAAATCAGGTGATGGAAAAAGAAGAAAAGAAAGAAAAAAAAAAGAACAGAAAAAAAAAGAATGAAAAAAAAATTGGTTTCTTAGTTAAAAAGTGAAAAAAGAAAAAAAATTGCAGTAGTGAAGGTCCTTCGTTTCTTCTATTCTTCAGTGTGGCTCGCCTTAGACCTTCCAGGTATTCAGGAGAGTGTTGAGTTTCCCTGCGATATACTGTTCCTCTGTGTTGTAAACCACAGTCCTTATTTTAAAGCAGGCCGCATTTATTTCCCAGACTGCCTTATTTTGTGTTTAGCAAAGAGTCAGTTTGTGGGTCAGCCTCTGGTTGGCAGTGTTCTGGGGTTGGCCTCTGAGGCTATAGGGCCTGTCTGTCCAGTGGAAGTTCACTGCCCAGAGCTGACTGTGTAATAGTTAGTTACCGGCGCTATGTTGTTGCTGGGATTGAAAATCCCCCTATAGGCCAGACCCTGTTAACTCCCAGGAACTGATCAGGTTATCTTAATCCTTGATCTCGTACAGGGTGGAATCTGGGTGTGGCTGTGCTCCTTGCCTGGGGGCTGGGGGGAGGAGACTCCCTCTCAGGAGCGGGTGGCTGCCCCAGTCCCGGGCTCTGGGTGTCTCAGCACTCAATTCACTACCACCTCTCCCGGCTCCCCCTCTTTCCCCAGTCTCTCCCCAGATTCCACTCCTCCGCACACTCTCCCTCTCTTCAGCACAGGTGAGTGTCTGTATCCGAAATGTCCCATGAACAGGATTCAGTGAAAACAAACAAACAAATGCCGGCCGCGGAAATGGGGAAGGCTTGGTTTCTGTAAGCTTCTTCTCTTACCGGGACTGCATGGTCAGGTCAGCTCTTCAGGCTGCCCCCTTTAGGCTCAGTCCTCCGTGATCACAGAACCCAGCTCTCAATTTCCCTGGCGGCGCCCGGAATCCCGCGGTTCTCCTTTCCCCCCGTCAGGGGCTGTGCCTGTCCCAAGGGACGCGGCTGTCTGCCACGCGGTCTCCCTCCGACTCTCTGGGCTCAGAGGTCTGGCAAACTTTCCTGCCCAAATCCCTGGTTGTTGTTTTTTACCTTACCAGGGGAGTTCTGCTCTTCCTGGCTGTAAACCCTCTCACCAGCTGAGCAATTTCGCCAATTCGGTGTGAGTGTTACTAGTTTCAGCTGCTCGCTCCATTTGCTCCGGGACACGACCTGGGACACGTCTGCCTATATCGCCGCCATCTTGGTTCTCCCAAAGAGAACTTTTTCTAATTATAAAGAATAAT
Organism: Myotis daubentonii; assembly: GCF_963259705.1. NCBI lineage: Eukaryota > Metazoa > Chordata > Mammalia > Chiroptera > Vespertilionidae > Myotis > Myotis daubentonii. The sequence continues at coordinate 132,812,003 of NC_081842.1, forward strand.
ATCCACTGTTATATCTGAGATAATCAATATCTCCCAGAAGGCAAAAATTTATACCAAAGTGCAGAACTAAAATTCAATAACAGAAAATTCATATTCTACACCTGGACAAAATATGACACTCAGAATCCACTGTTAATGTTGCCATATTATTTATCATAGTAGAGGCCTGGTGCATGAAATTTGTGTACTGGGGGTGTCCCTAAGCCCAGCCTGCACCCTCTCACCCAGGCTGGCAGGGGGGCAGGTAGGGAGTGATCAGGCTGGCAGGGGGGCAGTTAGGGGCAATCAGGCAGATTGGCAGGGAGGCATTTAGGGGGGTAACCAGGCTGGCAGGGAGGCAGTTAGAGGGTGATCAGGCCAGCAAGCAGAGGCAGTTAGGGGTGATCAGGCTGGCCAACAGGGGACCAGTTAGGGGGTGGCCAGGTCGGCAGGGGGCAGTTAGGGGCAATCAGGCAGGCTGGCAGGGGAGCAGTTAGGGGGCAACCAGGCCAGCAGGGAGGCAATTAGGGGGCAACCAGGCTGGCAGGGGGGCAGTTTTGGGGCTGCCAGGCCAGGAGGGGGCCAGTTAGGGGGTGATCAGGCCAGCAAGCATAGGCAGTTAAGGGTGATCAGGCAGGCAAGTGAGCAGTTAGGAGCCAGAGATCCCAGATTGTGAGAGGGATGTCCGACTGCCGGTTTAGGCCCCAGGATGGGACCTAAACCGGCAGTCGGACATCCCCCAAGGGGTCCTGGATTGGAGAGGGTGCTGGTTGGGCTGAGAGACACTCCCCCATGCACAAATTTCACGCACCAGGCCTTTAGTTTATAATGTTAGTGTTATAGAATAGCAAGAAACTAGAAAAATTCCAGGTCAAGTAGAATAGGGAAACTAAGACAGGTAGTTAAAAAGCAGTTTGTAGATACCTAGTAAATCCTATCTTCCCTAAACCAAGGACACTTAAGAGTAAATGGTTTGCACTTCTCTTTCCCAACCAAAGAGTAAATAGCTTAAATCGCCCTACTTAGGAAGACAGATAACAGAAGTACAATTAAGTGTCATTTACCGTCCACACTCAAGGACAAACAAATTAAGAGAATAAATCTCATTTTTTTTACATCAGCATAAAGCAGATGAACATTCTATTGATCCATTGAACTCTCCTAAATGCCCAGCCTTTAAAACCCCTGAAAACAAAGGTCCCAGTGTGCTCTTCCCCCAGGGAGTATAACCATCTTATTCCCTTCCATCTCTTTTTCTCCCACACCACCTCTAAGGGACCCCAGGAGACTTGCAACTAGAGGAGCTATGGGCAGCAGCAGCATGTCCTGGGCTAATGCCCTGAACCTGTCTCCAAGGCCCCCTTTTCTCCCTCTTCTCTGACTTCTCAGGGAGTCAAAGCAGTCTAGCTTGTCTCTTCTTTTGCTTCCTCTATGCCCTTCCTTGTTTCATTGCTCTAAGTATGTTTTTGTTGCTGTCAATACATTCTTGCTTGCTTTTCTACACATTGTCTCCTGACTGAAATCTTTCCTTCAAGAAGACAAGAACTGAGATCTCCTCATCTCCTCAGTAACATTAGTAGCCTTAGTGAAAAAAATGAAAGGTTTCTGAAGTTAATTTGGAGCTTATGAAGAGAAACTAGTGTCACACAATGCAGGCCAGTTTTTCAAAGTAACTAAAAACCTTTCATGTGAAAGGAGAAGAAAAAAAGTGCTGAGGAAGCACTTATCTAATCAAATTACAATAGTCTTATATAATCAACTGTTAAGCATAGGCCTAAATAGTAAATAGAAGCCTTATGGAGGCAAAAAGTGTCCTGTATGAATAAGGCACATGACTAATGTTCTCTGAGCAATAATTTATTATCCTACATAATAAAAGCCTCATATGCAAATAGACTGAATGGCGGAACAACCATGGAACAACCAGTCGCTATGACACACACTGACCGCCAGGGGGCAGACGCTCAATGCAGGAGATGCCCCCAGCCAAGGTGGGTGCCAGTAGGGCCCCCCCCCCATCACCCCACTGGTCGCCCGCAGAGGGAAGCGACAGGGTGGTGGGGTTGGTGAGAGGGCAGCCCCCTGATCACCCCACTGGTCACCCCACAGATCGGCCCTGATCACTGACGAGGCCTAGGGACCCTACCTGTGCACGAATTTCATGGATCAGGCCTCTAGTTTTCTAAATAAAAACGAAACACATTCTTCTATGATTGTTTTAGAAAGTTGGATAACATATGTTAAAATAGTTAGCCTAACTCTTAAGTGTTATACAAATACTATATATCATTAATTAAAGAATCAACACCATCACTCCCATTATCACCTTTATTAACAGTACTACTGCACAGTGTGTACATAGAATCAACTACACTTGATCTTACTTGGGAAATTATTTTAAAATTGCCTGTTATCAAGATCTGATTTTTACCAGTGTTACTGTAGACACCTAATCACTAGCTATCAAATCATATTACCATGTAATTTCTTTATTTTATAATTTATTTTACTTCTATGATTTAACAATTCACCAGAAATATTATTATGCAGCATGAGGAAAGGGGCACAATAGTCTGTAATCCAGTCATTAAAAAAAAAATGAATGAATGCTCTGACCAGAATTATGACTTCCTGATATTGTCATGCCATGTCAACTTTCTAAATATTGTGAAACAAAGAAAAAGTCTTTTTGAGAAACACTGATACTCAAAATGCTTTCTCCTAGCCTTGGATGAAAACCCATTAGCTCATCAGGTTGAGTTAAAAAGGGAAAAAGCCTTTCTCCCTGGAACTCACTGTGGTACCACCGGATGCAGAGTGGAAGATGTGACAGTAGTTCACACGTGATGGTGGAAGTAAGACACACGAATCCTTCTGTAGCATCACCCATGGCCACCCTCAACCTGCTTATTAATTCCTTCTAGACTTTCAAGTAATAACCTTAAACTCATTTACAGGAATATGAAATAGTCTTTCCAGGAATGGAGATAATTTTAAGAACAGTGATTTATTTCATAAAACTTTAGGATATTGGCTTAAATTATTTTTTGAAAACTGTGGCAAAATTTTAAACTCACAAAAGCATGTAAATTTATTTTCAGGAATGAAGAGAGTATAAAGAACAAGAACCCATTTTGAAGGCTTTATACATTTTGCTTTCAATTCTTTTAAAACTGTAATAAATACAAATGAAAACTATCAGGCTAAGTAGAGAAATAGTACATCCATTTATAATTGGCATCTATCCCCTTTTAAAAAATAGCATACTGGACACGTGAGGTCAACGCATCTTCCTTTATTGAAAGAAAACTTCAAAGTTAAGAGTAATTTGGGGATTAACTGGTAAACAATGCATCACAAATTACATTAGTAGGTAGTTAAAAGCCCTATAAAAAATGGTTTATCCTGTATCTTTAAGTAAAAGGATTGATCAAGAATTTCTAACACATTAAAATGCTGATTCACAAATGAATTATTTCTAAAGAACCAAATAAAATTCTCTGCACCCCCACATAAAATTAATACTGCCATTCTGCCTCAGAAAACAGAGAAAATGGAGGCACAAAAAGTTTAAACTTATTCTAGGACATCATTAATTGATAAAGTCAAGATTTAAAACCAAGTAGTAAATTACATACCTTGTGCTCTTAACCACTGAGCTAAGCTATATTTCTAGGTTAAAATGTCTCCAAGGGCTGGGCTGGTGTGGCAGAGTTTTTGAGCTTTGACCTATGAACCAGGAGATCACAGTTTGATTCCTGGTCAGGGGTTCAATTCTTAGTCAGGATACATGCCCTGGTTTTGGGCTCGATCCCCAGTAGGCAGTTAATCAATGATTCTCATAATTGATGTTTCTATTTCTCTCACTCTCTCTCCCTCTCCCTTCCTCTCTGAATATATATATTTTAATGTTACCAAGGAACATCCCACAAAAGTACAGAAAAATAAAACCATCTCAAACCAATGGCAATTATGAGTTAAACATTTTATTTTGCATAATTACAGTTGGTCTACATGAAGCATAATATGTTTTGTTCACTTGTGGTTGCAAATGTTTAGTTAGTAAAGTATCCTTTTCAACTTTGAGGTTTGATGATGCTTTTAGTTCCTACAAGGAAATAGTGCATGTTGATTTGATAAAGGAACTTATTCTATTAAATCTGTATCCAAATACTTTGAGGAAAGCATTCAAAACATACTTTTCAAAAGAAACTAGATAAAGGATAAAATGATATAGTTTGCTCTATGTTTTCTAAACCTAGCTCTCTAAACATAGTAACTGAGCATTATTAAATCCCTATGGCCTGGCTTGTCACCCCTCCCACTCCCAACTTTAAACCAATCCTGGCGCCAGGGAGGAATTTATAATAAAAAGTCCAATGAAAGATGCCTCTCCTTTGGCATAAAAATCTGTTGCTGTGGATCTATCTGTCCTCAGTGCCTACTACTCCAGCAACTGTTTCTACAGGCAAAACTGGCTGGTTCCTCAGTGACTCAGGATCCTCTCTTAAAGCTCTCAGCCCAGGTGATGAAGTTCCTTTCCTATTCCTCCAGTTTCTTTAATACTAAGTCACTGATGCTTGGGTAGCTGCATCATTGTGTAAAGAGCTCATGACTTAGAATTAGAAGGCCTGTATCTAACTCCTATATATGATAGTTACTATATTAGCAAACTTTGGTGAGTTACTCAACTCTCCTAACTCTTAGTTACTCTATCTTCAAAATAACAGTACCCATAATAGACTCCTGGCCCTGAGTAAATGGTTGATATCTTGCTGGTAGAGGCTGTTCCTGATACACTTTTTGTATCCGCAGTATCCACTCCATAGCCAATGTTCATAAATCTGATCTGTATCCTTACATTGAACAATGAATAAATAATTTTCCTCTTTATCCTTTGGTTCTTCCCAAATAAAAACTCCAGAGTTACCCAGTCTGCCATGTCCCATTGGCTCTTAAGTGCTGGTCATACTCTGACATCTAAGACTGTATGAGTATTGGTGTAGGTTTGTGGATCTGAGTCAATCTCATAAAGTAATATGGAATACTGAAGGTTTGATCTGATATGTTCTCTTTTTGGTTTTTGTCCCCCAACTAATAATACAACCAAAGCTAACTATATCATCATAAAAATTAAATTCTAGCCCTAACTGGTTTAGCTCAGTAGATAGAGTGTCAGCCTGTGGACTGAAGGGTCCCAGGTTCGATTACAGTCAAGGGCATGTACCTTGGTTGTGGGCACATCCCCAGTAGGGAGTGTGCAGGAGACAGCTGATAGATGTTTCTCTCTCACCGATGTTTCTAACTCTCTATCCATCTCCCTTCTCTGGAAAAAAACAATAAAATATATTTAAAAAAATTAAATTCTGTTCTCATGGACAGCTCTGCCCCCCCCCCAACCCCCATTCGACAGTCAACCACCACTAAAAACTCTAAGGCAGTGCTCCAGACAAATGCTAATGGTTGTGCTGAAATGCATGAACATACAGGCTCAGAGATGAGTTGATAGTTTCTTACCAGAGCCACATCATTATGAGCTGGCAGGAAGTTAGGTCAGATATGGCCAACACCTGGAAAAATCACAGAGGCATCCAGATACTGCCGTCCATGGCAGAAACTCAAAGACTGGAACTGAATTTTCTCCATACCAAAGCAATGAACAGTTGGATAGGAGATATAGATTCTCTCATTAAGCTTTTGAATACATCATTGGGAAGCTTGTCATTCAGGATGTGGCAACAATGTAACATCAAGATACAGATGAAAATTCATGTCTCCAGAGCTGTCCTATCCGCACAATTACTTTAATGTGTCCCAGATTTGAACTCATCATTGATGTTCCCATTAGTTCCTGGACTGATTCCAGTAGTGCCACCAAAATGCCACTCTCCAAGTCAAATGGCAGTATCAAATCTCCACCAGCAGGCCCTGGAGTGTGTCCAGCCTTTAGAGGCTGAGGCCAAACTAATCAAATGGCAGCACTTTAGGGAAAGGGCTTGTCAGCAGAATGGATGAAAAACTAATTCTACAGCTTTCGTGATAATCTACAGAGGGTAAAAGAACAGAAGTGATAGAACAAAAATACCACAACTTAAAAAATACTTACTGAGCAATTACATGTGCCAGTCATTGTTCTCAGTGATACTGTGCATAAAACATGACAATGTACAGCCTCTGCCTTCAAGGAAATTACAATATAGAAGGAGCCTCCTTTAGAAAATATAGAGGAAAGAGCACTTATGAACTAATCACAGCTCTGACTAGTCCTTGCTTATGTCACAAGACAAAATATTTAAATGCCCAAGCCTCAGTTTCCTCATCTATGTGATAAATAATAGACATGCTCTTTTTCAAAAGTGTATATTTTTATTTATTTCAGAGAGGAAGGGAGAGGGAGAGAGAAATAGAAACATCAATATTGAGAATTATTAATTGGCTGCCTCCTGCATGCCCCCTGTTGGAGATTGAGCCTGCAACCTGGGCATGTGCATTAACCAGGAATCAAACCATGACTTCCTGGTTCATAGGTGAATAGTCAACCACTGAACCATGCTGGCCTGGCCAAGACATACTATTAAGTAGAGATAAAAGGGAAAATTGGTTTGATATGAGGATTAAAAGTAAAACTGGGTTAAGTGAGCTCCAAATGGATTGATATGTTAATGCAATTAGTAAATTATAATGTTAGAATAAGAAAATGTAAAATGATATATGTTGATCTATAATGCAGAAGAACTTTTAAGTATAACTCAAAAAAAGCATAAATCATAATGTAAAAAGTAATGGAGTGAAATAATATTACAATTAAAGATTTTAATTTAGTAAGGGCCAACAGAGAAAATTTAACAGACATATGACTAGTTGAGAAAAGGTATAGTAAGCATCTAATACCATCAAGGTACAAATATCTATATTTTACTAGAAATTTCCACAAATTAACAAGAAAAGTGCAAAAAACTCAATAGGAAATGGACAAAGTTGAAATAGAAATAGAAATAGAAAATGGAAAATGAACAAGATTCACAGGAGGAGAAACCCAAATGACCATAAGTATATTAAAGATATACCCAAGCTCCTTTGTAATTAGAGAAAAGTTAAAACAACAAAATACCAATTACAATTGATCATATTGGCAAAAATTAGAAAATTGGGTAATACCATATGTAGGAGGATATGAGAAACAACAGTATTCTCATGTGCCTTTGGCAGATATAAGACTTGTGGATATAAGCACAGTTGTACACTATGACTTGGCAATCCTATTTGTAGGTATATTTTCTCAGAAAGGGACATATTTACTTCAATTTGTTACTGATAATGTTTTTGGAAGTATTGTACCAACAAACAAAATGTAAATGCACACCATGAAATAGTGCACGGCTCTTAGAATCTGTTAGAATATTACATGCATTATATTAGTTATTGAGATATTATACACATTGACATGGAGCAATCTTGAAGACATAGGGCTGAGTAAAAAGCATGAGAAATAAAATATATGTTGCCCAATACCTTTAAAGTAAAGCCATACAAAACAAAAGAAAAAAGGCAAAGGTTCACACTCCCTGACTTCAAATTATAGTACAAAGCAACAATAATCAAAACAACAGAACAGAATTGATAGCCCAGAAATAAACCCACATGTATATGGGCAAATATTTCAATAAAGGAGCCAAAAACATACAATGAAGGGGGAGAAAAAGCTTCTTCAATAAATGGTGCTGGGAAAATTGGAAAACCACATGAAAAAGAATGAAACTAGACTACTATGTGTCCCCATATACAAAAATCAACTTAAAATTGATCAAAGCCTAAATATAAGAACTGAAATAAAAAATTACATGAAAAAAAACATAGGTACTTACAACTTATGGACCCTGGTCTTAGAGATTTTATGAATTTACCTCAAAGGCAAGAAAAGTAAAAGCAAAAATTAATAAATGGGACTATTTAGCAAACCAAAAAGCTTCTGCACAATAGAAGAAATCATCAACAAAACAAAAAGACAACTAACTGAATGGGAGAAGATATTTGCAAACAAGACCTCTGATAAGTGGTTAATGTCCAAAATATATTTAAAAACAACCATATGAAAAAAATGGGTAAAGAGCACAAACAGACACTTTTCTCAAGAAGACATGCAAATGACCAACAGATAATGAAAAGATGGTCAAATTCATTAGTATTAGGGAAATGCAAATCAAAACTACAATAAGATACTACTTCACACCTGTTAGAATGGTTATTATCAACAAGACAAGTAATAAATGTTGGAGGGTTGTGGAGAAAAGGGACCCTTCATACACTACTGGTGAGAATGTAAACTGGTAGAGCCACTATGGAAAACAGTAAGGAGGTTTTTCAAAAAATCAGCATAAGAGTTACCATAATACCCTCTTCTAGGTATCTACCCCCAAAAAATTTAAAACACATATTTCTGAAGATATATGTACCCCTATGTTCATTGTGGCATTAATTACAGTGGTCAAGACATGGAAACAACCAAATTGTTCTTCAGTAGATGATGGATAAAGAAGATGTGGTACATATATACAATGGAATACTACTCAGCCACTATGAAAGATGAAAAATACTGCCATTTGCGACAACATGGACAGATCTTGAAAATATCATGCTAAGCGAAATGCCAGATGGAAAAAGTCATAAACCAAATTCTTTCACTCATATGTGGATATAAAACTGAAAGCAACAACTGAGACAAACAAACAAATAAAACAACATAGGCAACAGTATGGTGGTTACCAGAGGGAAGTAGAGTGAAGGAGCAGTAAAGGTAAAAACGGGGCCAAATATATGGTGACAGAAAGACATGTGGCTTTTGGTGGTAAACGCACAATGCAATATACAGATAATGTATATTAGAATTGTACACTTGAAACCTATGTAATTTTATTAACCAAAGTCACCTCAATAGATTTAATAAAAAAATAAAAAATACATGTTTGAAAATGACACACAAAATTTAAGAACAAACATCAAATACATAATGATGAATAAATGACCATTTTAGTCATCTTTGTATCTCCAGAACTGAGTACATTCATTGGTGCCAAACAATTATTTTCTGAGCAAATCAATGATTCAATACAGAAAACAAAGGATAGGGAAAATTTAGATTCCAAAATTTAGAGTGAGTACAACAATAGAGACCATTTGCAAGTGATTTGTTTTTCAGATTAGGAAACAGATCTGGTTGATGGAGAAGGTTGGTGAGTTCAAGTTAGTATCTTTTGACTTTGAAAGACTGATAAGGAACTAGCATGCAATCTTGGTCTAGAACTCAGGAGGTATTTAGATTTGGGTCTCAGCTCAAAAGATGATAGTTTTAGAGATAAAAGAAAAAAAAGATAAAGTAGCAAGTGGATGAGCAATGGGATTAAGTAATGCAGACATATTATTAAAATTGTACAAGATGGCAGAAGATAGTATGTGTTTGAAAGGAAGAAAAAACCGGTCAGCAGAGATGAAAAGACTATTTACTAGTCTCTGTGGAGAGTGGGGTGAGGTGGAGTGAGGTGGGATAGTATGAGAGGGAAACATTAATAATAGAGGTATTTGGTGAGTAAGAGAAGCTAAATTAAATCTCAGTTTTGGGGAAAATCTGAAAATAAGCTAAGCCATTTATTGTTTGCCTTAACTGTTGAGGAGCAAATTTAAAATTGATAAATAGGGGAGAGAAAGAGTGGAGGGAGAGGGAGAGGGAGCACATGCAAGCAGAATGGTCATATATCAAACTAAAAATAAGAATAAAAATCTCTATTTCCAAATCCATAAACTGAATTACCGAGAGGAGACTTCTGAGGCCTGATAAATCCCCAAACAACTTTAATTTAAAATATCCTAAGTACCGCTATTCTTAAGTTGTTCCCTTGATTCCGATCTGCTATCAGGGAGAATCAGAAAGGTACCCAAGGTAAGAATAAAAATTTGAGATTTACTATTATTAAGCCCAATTCTCCTGTTCTACATCTACAGGTCACAACAAATGTTTCTCCTAAAGCAGCGGTTCTCAACCTGTGGGTCGCGACCCCTTTGGCGGTCGAACGACCCTTTCACAGGGGTTGCATAAGACCATTCTGCATATCAGATATTTACATTAGTTTCATAACAGTAGCAACATTACAGTTATGAAGTAGCAACAAAAATAATTTTATGGTTGGGTCACAACATGAGGAACTGTATTTTAAAGGGCCAGAAGGTTGAGAACCACTGAAAGGATTAAAAAAAGAAGAAGAAAGAAAAAGAAACCCTTTCACCTGTGCTCTTGTAGTAGAGCCCACACTCCCGACAGCCTCAGCATAGTCCTTGGCTTTCTCCCACACAGGTCTTTGCCATAGGACTCAGTGGCCCTGTCTAAGAACTCCACCTATCTGGCATTTGGAGGTGATGCCTGCTAGATAGTCCTCACATCCTATCTGCTGTGTTAAAGAATTGTGTTAAAGCAGTCACTTGTTATTTTCATTCACAGCTGGAAGCAGCACAGCATGGTGATTCAGGTTTAAGAAATCCATCTTTCTAGTTAGTGTCTAGGATGGATCAGGAGATTAGAAGATAGAACACCACAATAACTGAACCACACACACACACAAAAGCAATGAAAAAGAGGAATGTTTGCCGAAACCGGTTTGGCTCAGTGGATAGAGCATCAGCCTGCGGACTGAAAGGTCCCAAGTTCGATTCCGGTCAAGGGCATGTACCTGGGTTGTGGGCACATCTCCAATGGGAGATGTGCAGGAGGCAGCTGATCGATGTTTCTCTCTCATCGATGTTTCTAACTCTCTATCCCTCTCCCTTCCTCTCTGTAAAAAATCAATAAAATATATTTTTTTTAAAAAAAGAAAAGTAAAAGAGGGATGTTTGTTTAGGGATGTTACAGGGAAAGAATATAAAGTCCTTAGGTACTGAACTGATATAAAGGTTGGAGGGGATGGGGGAGTGGGCAGGTTGCTATCTCAAATTCAAAACAGTGTGAGAAGGAGAATAAAAGCTTAATGACAAATATGTGGATGAGGGTAAAATTTTTATTTTTATTTAGAGAGAGGGTTGATGTCAGGGTGTCCTTTCATTATAGTCAGACAAACAGAAATGTTAATGCTTACCCCAAATTCATGTATATTGATGCATTTATAAAATTTTATAAACTATCGTCAAATAATGGCAAAATATGAAGAAACCTGCTTATTAGTTCCTGTCATAAGAAAAAAATTGCCAATAACTGTTTTAAAACTAATGCTAGACTAATAATAGGCTTTGAAGTCCAACTTCTTGCCCCATATGTCAGCCCATATAGGGAAACTTCTGTATAGGGAAGCAAGAAAGGTGTCCTACCTGGTAATTTTCCATAGTATGAGGTAAACGAAAGCTATAATCTGGGTTTTGATAGAGCTAAAAAGTGGGCATTCATGGGTAGCGGCCCTCTAATGGGTTACATTTCTTAAGCACTAAGACCTATTCTGAAATTGAAAAGATGCTTCTGGAAACTACAATTATCCTGCCCAGTGCTGCAAATTAGTAGCATCCTGAGGGCTGGGAATTGGTGAGGATGATATTATATTTAGAAAAATGTTTATTTTCCTTAATATAAACATAGACTGGACTGTTCTAAGAATATGAGCTGTTTTTGAGGTGAATGTGTATGTGTGCATGTACTATTTTGTGTGTGTTGTATACAACAGTTATTCACTGACTATCAGGCAAAACAGGAGACAAAGCTGTACCTCAAGCTTACAGAGGCTAAAGAGAGAAATGCAGCCCTAACCGGTTTGGCTCAGTGGATAGAGCGTCAGCCTGGGGACTGAAGGGTCCCAGGTTTGATTCTGGTCAAGGGCATGTACCTTGCTTGTGGGCACATCCCCAGTAGGGGGTGTGCAGGAGGCAGCTGATCGATGTTTCTATCTCTCTATCCCTCTCTCTTCCTCTCTGTAAAAATCAATAAAATATATTTTTTTAAAAAAGAGAAATGCACTTGGAAGGGTCAAGTGCACACTGGACTCTTATCTCATTCCGTAGCTACCATTCTCATTCCATAGCTACTATCTCTGGGAAACTTCCTTCTAAGGGAGTTTTGAGGCCTATTGATTGGCTGGGGGGGAGAGAGAAGACTGACCATAGGGGAAAACCCCATGTGAAGAGAATGGGGTTTTCATAAAGGAGAGTGTAAGTGGACATGGTGAAGATTGATAATAAAGAAAAGAAGACAAGATTTGGAAGACAAGTGAGGAATATCCATGTGGGAATTTCCTGTAGATGGTTTAATTTAAAGGTTATATTTTCCCCCTTGAAATTTGAGAGCAGTTATATTTAGCATTAAGTTTTTAATTGATTCTCCTACATTGTGTTCTCTTCAGTTACTTCAATCTCTTAGAGAATCAATTATAATAGCAAGCCTCTATGATTGTATTATGGGAAATTTATGAAAGAGAATGGAGGTGTGGCCTGAACCAGATCACTCATTCAAAGAGTCCAGCACAGAAATACATCAACCCAAGAATATAGTTACCCAAAAGGCTGGGTGGTGAAGGGCCCAGTAGAACCAATGAGATCAAAGGGGAGTTGGGAAACGCTAACAAGAGCATGGCTACCTTGGAAAAAGTATTGCCATAGATGACAATTCAGAAGCAGAAGTGAAATGACTATGGTTTTTCCCAACCATACACAGGGAGATGGCTTTTGGACATATATGTTGAGTGAAAAAATGAAGATGTTAATTATCAAACAATATAACTATTAATATCACATATATTCATCGTTTCTCTCTTACTGCAACATTCACTTGGATATTCTTGAATAATATATTCAGAGGTTTTGGAAATTTTCCCAGTTTAAAATTGTTTCTACAGAAAATTGTATCACTTTCATATTTGTAATGCAGAAGACATATCAACAACTTCATCCTGATATTTTGAGAATTAAATAAGATCTTGTGTTAGGTATAGATATGGCAGTTTGATTAGGCTCACTCATCACTAGCTAAGAGACTCACTTTCATACACTACCAGCCGTGGGCAAACTATGGCCCGCGGGCCGGATCCAGCCCATTTGAAATGAATAAAACTAAAAAAAAAGAGACCGTACCCTTTTATGTAATGATGTTTACTTTGAATTTATATTAGTTCACACAAACACTCCATCCATGCTTTTGTTCCGGCCCTCCGGTCCAGTTTAAGAACCCACTGTGGCCCTCGAGTCAAAAAGTTTGCCCACCCCTGGGTTAGCCTCTTGCCAGATGATATTGTTGCTATTTTAACCCCGTAATAGACTAAACCATGATATTTTTCAGTCCATACATGAAAAGAATATACTGTATTCCTTGGGCTGCTATCGGGTGGGAACTACATCCTTGAGTTCTTCCAAATTCTCTGTAGAGCCCTATTTTGTGAAGTTGCTCATCGCTGTAAGGGGTGATTGGATAAGAAGGTGAGGGATATTGAAATTGAGATATGATCATCTAAAACTAATTGATTTACATATATTTAACAAATCTTTAAATGGTGAGATAGACTTTTGAAAAGATAGATGATGGCAGGAAGGAAAGGAGAAAGGAAGGAAGAAAGAAGATAAATAGAGCAATAAGTTGATTGCTTTTTATATGGGATTTTAATGAATCAAACTGTCACTAATAATTTTAAAAACAGGGACATGGATTTTAACTCAATATTAGAAAAAAAACTTTGAAACTGTCAAAATGTTCATAATAAATTGGGTGGCCTTGAAATATAACAAGAGACCCATCCCTGAAAGTATTAGAATAGATTGTTATGACAACTCAACAGAAAATTGTCAGTAAGCATCAAATTTTAGGTAGGATGGAGTATTGCAGAAAGGAGGGATTGAGAGGTAGAGCATAGTGTTAGTATATTCCTGTAAAACCCTATAAAATGTCAAATGAAGAAAATATTTTAAAACAAAAACATCTTAAATATTAAGTAGCCACATTATTATTTATGCCATATAATGTACAATTCTGTAGTTAAGCTAAAAATAAACTTAAGGTAAACATATGATTGCCTCTTTAAAAGGCAGCTTAGACTATAGTTGATATCAATTGTTTTCCTTCATAAGAATTTCGTAGTTACTCTGTATCTTTTCAACAAGACACATTTGGTTAACAGATCACTGATGTATATTTCAAAAAATGTTTTATATACCATCAGCATATTTCAGACCTTTAATTTTTTGTTTGTATTTGGAGAAATAACAGTGTAACTTTTATATGCTGAAAACCCCAATTGAATTAATGATTCTGAAATCATATAAGCTATTGCCATATTACAATTTGAGTAAGACAAAATTCAAAGCAGTTTAGGTAACATAAAATACTGAATAATCATGAAAATTAGTGGATTGTGAAATGAATGACCACCTACCGTCACCGATGAAGCTGGCCCAAGACTCCCCAGTTTATTAAAGAAGGCATAAAGTATATGAGAGTGAAAGAATTTACAATGCCTGAAGCTCAAAATACACCCACTCAATTGTTTTCTTGATGTTGTTTGCAAACATTACAACAGAACGTTATCTATTTTACTGGTCATTTGAGTTTTTACATTAAATAGATCCCAACATTTCTTCATGCCCAGCTTTGCCCTTTCATTGTTTAAGTGATGCAGCTATAATTTAGACTAACTCATAATCTGGAGCTCCTGCATATTTAAATCTTATCACTGGTGTCCTTAGGTTTCCAGACAGTTGGCTAAATTAATTCTACTCACCTCATTCTCCACCGCCCCAGCTGAATCAGAGTGGTATCCATGGAGAAGAATCTCCTGCACCATACTGTGCCCGTTTTCCAAGTTGTACTAAACTAAAAAGCAACTAGTTACACATTATGCTTCGGTGGATTCCAGACAATATGAAAGTATTCTGAAACTATGTGTCCAGAATCTAGGGCATCACGTAAACATGATAAATATTGAATGAGAAAAAAAAACCCAGCTCCTCAATGCATCACAACTACATTATCAGAGGTGCATTATCTCAGTAAGATTGCTTTCAGCTATGAACAACAAAATGGTCATCCAAAAGTATTGACCAATATATGCATTTAATTACCTCATGTAAAAGGAACCATGGGATAGGTAGAAAGAGGTCATATGCGATGGCTCAACATGATGGGGGGCTGGATGAGTTTCTCTCCTATTTTCTTCCTCTAATGCTACAAAACATCCTCAGGAGCTGCTAGCATCAATGAATGAGAGGAAACAAGTGTGAGAGTGGTGAAAGGGGATTTCCTTCTTGCTTGTTTCCCTTTTAAGAGGAAGGAAGCCCAAGCTGGTATCTTCTTATATATCATCAGCCAGACTGGGTCCATGACCACCCATAGTGCACAAGAGACTGGGAAACACCTACCATTTTCAATCATTGGAGGTGGCACCACCAGTTAGAAAGACAGAAAAGAAGAATGACAGATGTGGTGCCACCAACAGTGTCCACACAACATATTACCCTGCTTCTATTGTAAGGGTTAAAGCCTTAAATTAACCTAGGAAATGACAATGGTAAGTAAAGTATGCATTGTCATTTTACTTTTGCAGACATAGATGAGGAAAAAGGTGATGTGATGTTTTTTATTAATGTAGTGGACTACGTGGTCCAGGAAATGGGACCATTTATCAGAGTTTTTATAGCTTCTTATATCTAAATTTAAAGATGTCAGAGAGAAACCCTTTTAGGGAATAATCTTTAAACTGAGTTAATTGATCACCAAGAGCACTATAAAAATTAGACATGAAATTTAAACCCCAGAAGAAACGCTATTTAGGAAAATATAACCAAATTAACCTGTATAAGAAATAATAGGTACATGGTCACATACCAAGGCGTGAAGACACTAGAGTATAACTGAAAAATCTTCTGAGAGATAGGAGGGAGCATATAGAACATGGGGGGCTATGGGAGATCAATCATAGACATGGCTCATTTCAGCCTCAGGTCTAGAAAAGAAGCAGGTGCAAATTTCAACTGATAGGCAAACTAGATTGCACTCGATATGCAGTGATTCATTTTATTGCTGGTAGAGAAACAATTACCCAATACTGCCACAAAGAGCAGCAGCCCATCTGATCATCTTCCTATCAGCATAGACAGATGCGGATCCCATGAGCCAATCCCCATTATTCCTGCCCCTTGGTTTTCATTCTCTATATGACCCTCCTGGAGTGTGGGTGGGACCCATGACTAGCTGCTAGTCAACAGAAAATGGCAAACGTGCAGGGATCAAGTTAATCAAGTGAAAGATTATCCAGGGAGGCCCTGACTTAATCAGGTAAAAGCCATAGGGGTTCTCCCTGAAGTGAGAGACTCCCCTGTGGGCTTCGTAAAGTAGTGGCCATGATGATGCAGAAGCTCTACTGCGTAGGACTATGGGAGGCCTCTAGGAACTGTGGGCAACCTCCAGGCAATAGCAGGCAAAGAGCCTGGCTCTCCATCATACAGCCACAAGGAAATGAATTGTGACAACAACCCGAATGGGCATGAAGGGAATTCTTCCCCTATTAGGCCTCCGGATGAAAACACAGCCCAGCCAATGCCTTGAGTACAACTTTTTAAGATCCTGGGCAGAGAACCAGCCAATCTATGCCCAGACTCCTGACCTATAAAAACTATGAGTTTTTTTAAAAAATATATATTTTATTGATTTTTTACAGAGACAAAGGGAGAGGGAATAGAGAGTTAGAAACTTCGATGAGAGGGAAAAATCGATCGGCTGCCTCCTGCACACCCCCTGCTGGGGATGTGCCCGCAACCAAGGTACATGCCCTTGACCAGAATAGAACCTGGGTCCCTTCAGTCCACAGGCTGACTCTCTATCCACTGAGCCAAACTGGTTAGGGCACTATGAGGTTTTTTAAGTGATATTTTATGCTACTAAATTTGTATAACTTGTCATGCAGCAATGGAAAACTAACACATTCTGTTTATTCTTCTTTTTCTACTACTAACATCCTATTTTCTAACTGCAAGTCTTTTAGTTACTGGCAATGTTTCCTGCCCCCTCCAAAAACAAACAAACAAACAAGAAGTTGTTTTAATCATTAAAATAAAGCTGGAAAGCATATAGATGTGGAGGATAACAGAGCGAAAGAAGCCTCAGTTATAATATTAGCTAGCATCTATTGAGCATTTACTATATGCTATAAGAAGTTCACCGTTATTTTATTTTTACATACATATTTGAACTCATGAAAATAAGGTCAGTACTACTAGCTTCATTTTACAAATAAGTATTTTTATAGGAACTGAGGTAAAAAGAGTTTGAGAAATTTATCTAAGTTTACTCAACTTGTAAATCAGAAAGTTAATTTGTTTGAGTTTAGATATTATGGTCCAGAGCCTGTATTCTTAGTCACTAGGATTTATTCCTTCTCAGTAGGAATAGATTGTCATGCTTTAGCCACAGATAATAAGGTAAAGGTGCCAGTCAATAAATGTGTACTTGTATGTGAATCATCCTATACTAATAAAAGAGAAAAATGGTAATTGGCGTACGACCGATACCTTTTTCATTGGCTAATCAGTGAGATATGCAAATTAACTGTCAGCCAAGATGGCGGCTGGCAGCCAGGCAGCTGAGAATAGGAGGCTTGGTTGCCCTAGCGATGGAGAAAGTCAAGGATCCCTGCAGCTGCGGGGCTCTGAGCTCCTGAAGCAACAACTCCAAAAGATACAATGTTTCAATTATAGAAGCTAAAAGATGGCGGTTAATTTGCATACTCAGGCTCCAAGCAGAGTGAAGCCAAACAGCCCTGAAGCAGCAGGGCAGAGAGGCCTCAGGGCCTGGGATCAGCGGAGCCCAGAGGCCTCCCAGCCCCGGTGATCAGCGGAGTCGAGAGGCCTCCCGGCCCCGGTGATCAGCGGATCCGAGAGGCCTCCCGGCCCCGGTGATCAGCGGATCTGAGAGGACTCCCGGCCCCGGCGATCAGCGGAGACGGAGGCCCCGGTGATCAGCGGATCCGAGAGGCCTCCCGGCCCCAATGATCAGCCGAGAGGCCTCCCAGCCCCGGTGATCAGCGGAGTCCAGAGGCCTCCTGGCCCGGTGATCAGCCGAGAGGCCTCCCAGCCCCGGTGATCAGCCGAGAGGCCTCCCAGCCCCGGTGATCAGCGGAGTCCAGAGGCCTCCCGGCCCGTGATCAGCGGAGCCGAGAGGCCTCCGGGCCAGGGATCAGGGGATCCGAGAGGCGTCCTGGCCCTGGGATCAGCGAGCAGCGAGGCGTCCCAGCACCGAGATCAGTGTGACAGGGTGCGGAGCCCCAACCCTCTGATCGGCCCTGCTCTGTGCATGACAGGAGTGGCGCTGCAACCTCCCTATGGACCCTGCCTTGAGTGTGACAGGGGGTGGTGCCCCAACCCCCCAATCGGCCCTACCCTGAGCATGACTGAGGGTGTCATGGCAACCTCCCAATCCGCCCTGCTCTGTGCATGACAGGGGGCGGGTCCCCAACTCCCCAATGGGCCCTGCTCTGAGCCCGACCAGGGGTTACACCTAGGATTAGGCCTGCCTTCTGCCACCCGGGAGCAGGCCTAAACCAGCAGGTCCTTATCTCCTGATGGGTCCCAGACTGTGAGAGGGCACAGGCCAGGCTGAGGGACCTCCTCTCCCAACCCCGAGTGCACAAATTTTTGTGCACCAGGCCTCTAGTTGATAAATAACTTTCAGGGATCTTCCGCCATCGGGATTCTGCTCTGATGGGCCATTCTGTGGCTAGCTTAGTTAGCTTTCCCCTCCGCGGCATCTTATCTTCACCCCACATCCATCCAGCTCTCCTAGACATGCAAGAGGAACAAACTTCAAAATATCAAATTTTAAGAACTAAATGCAAAATGCACAAACTGAAGTCTTCAGGTCCATCTAAGGCCAACCAGGAAGGTAGGTATCATGCTACAGAGGAAAGAGAACTGGATAGGGATGCAGACGAACTAGCTGTGTGCTGGTATATAAGCCATCTATTC
The DNA here is from genome assembly GCF_963259705.1 of Myotis daubentonii. Classification (NCBI taxonomy): domain Eukaryota; kingdom Metazoa; phylum Chordata; class Mammalia; order Chiroptera; family Vespertilionidae; genus Myotis; species Myotis daubentonii. The sequence goes on from NC_081842.1 coordinate 132,830,951, forward strand.
ACTCTGGATTTCTGCTTTATAATCTGTAAAATGAGGTTAATAATATCATATCATAAAGTTGTGGTGAGCACCAGATGAAAAAAGAAAGGTATAGGACGATTAAGAGATTTATAAACTGAAAAATTCTACAAAAATAGATGTGGTTAGCCTATTGTCATGGGAGTGGGCACAGACATTATTTTCTCTGTATTGTGCAAAATAATTCTGAAGGGATAAAGTTGGAGAACTCAGGAAAACTGTTTAACATAAGGACTTTATATTTAAAATTTCCTGAGAAACAAACAATACTATTGTCCAACCCAGATGAGTAACGTTTTATTCTGGAAACAGCACAGACACAATATTGAAATATTAGATATTTGGGGCTGGTTCCTTGGGACAACTCTGCCATTCGTTTTACAGTTAGGTCTCAGGATATGTTTAAATGATGAAAAGTAAATATATATTTTTGGTGATTGGAACTACCCTTCTGTTTTCTGCGATTGTATGTGCCGATCTATTTAACCCTTAGGAAGGGGTATGAAATAAAGGGACCCTGGGTGTATGATGATAGTCTTTCCTAAAAGGCAACATTTATTTTCAAGTGTTTAGATTGCTGAGACAGGATTTCTCTCCAACGTACAATTCATCATCCTCCTTACTCACTGTAAAATCAATCTGTTCTGTTTGTATGACATAAACAACAAGTCATTTCTCAGGAATGAGGCAGACCATATGTGAAGGTGTTTTGGAAAAGCACAATAGGGAATACGCCAATCAAAGTAGCATCTGCATTTTATTTCAGCGTCAAATCACATGTGTGTTATAAAAAGAAAAGTGTATCATTTTATTAAAGAACGACTTTCCTGTTGTGATGTTTATGGTTAACTCATACTTTCCTTAAGCAACAAATTCAGGTCGGTCTCATAAATCATTGTCTGAGAACACACAAAGATCTCACTCTGTGTGGCCAGCAACATGTGTGTTTTGCAAACATTTTGGCATCTGCCCACTCCCCACCCCCATGGCAGGAGAAAACACATTAATCCATTATTTGCATTTTCTCAAAAATCAGCACTTTCTAATCATATATTGATAAATACCAAAACAGCTTACAATTGAGACACAAACAGGAAACCATAAAACACTAGCTGAGTTCTAGGGAGCATTTATTTTTTATAATTGGGACTGGATTGAGATGGAAAGGAGGTGGGTTCTATGGTTATTTCCATTACTTGTATGACCTAAGGCAAGTCACTTAACTTCTGTAGGTCTCAGTTTTATATGTGTGTAAACCGACAAGGCTGAACTAAATAATCCCCAAGATGCCTTCTTGCTCCAAAAGTGTGTGATTCTCTGGTCGCTTACCCACCCAGTTGTATTTGAATGGTAATGGAAACATTTTAAGATTGTCTTGTTACTGAACCTTCTCCCCAGTTGGGAGTTAGGTACCTCTGAAAAGTATGTTAACTTCTTTAAACCACTGGAGTGATATCTACAGTACGAAGCATTCATTAGCACTACTTCCAGAGGAATTTTGCACATAATCTGACTTACTTCTTTAAAGAAGCCACTGTGCAAACATTAAGGTACTGCATTAGGAAACAGAGAACCAATTCACTCCACAGGCATGGAGGTCCTATAGTTCTGTTGACCCAAGCAAATGAGTTGTTATTTATGTAAATAACTGAATGGACATTGTAAAATTTCTCGCTAAATTTCTTCCCCTCATAGGAAAATAAATTTTAAAAATGTCCCTGTGGACAGTATCTTTTTTTTACTTAAAATGCATGTTCTCATGTAGGCATATAATTTTATCCATATAGACCCATCATTAATGCGAATTTGAGTAGTCTCTCTGATGCAGCTTTTATTGGTTTTCCTTTGTATAGAATAGAATACGTGTCACCTGCAAAGCATCATGAGACTTCTACATATATTTGTTTTAAACAGGCAATAAATGAAAAATATCAACAAGAGGAGATAGGGGGAGTAGGGGTGGTAAAAAGAAAGGGTGGCCAAGGCCACAAGGAATATCAACCTAAATCATTCCAGGTTGACTGTGGAGAGAAGAAAGAATTTCTATTGCCAAGTAACAAAATATAAAATCCTGGGATAGGGCTTGGGCAGCCTGGTTTAGTTCATGCCCAGCCCTGAACCAATCATAGTGGTCATAGAAACTTAATATACATCACAGCCCAACCCCTTGGGATATGTGTTGTGGGTAGGGTGCTCTGTTATCAGAAAAGGGAGTGAGTGGAAGAATTCTTGGGGGAGAAACATGCTCACCAGGTAGAAACAACCCCAGTACAAAAACTAGTCCAAGACATCTAAAGTTAAGTTTTACGCCATTGGTCTTTTACCCAGATCTTAATTCTGAAAATGTCAACATTCTTATTTTGCCCCTCACTTTTTAATACATTAATTTAATAAATATTTATTAAGCGCTTGCAATTTATTAATCATTGTAGATAGGCCAGAAAGGACATGACTGACTTAATCTCTGTTCCTGTAAAATGTACAGTTAAACTTAAAGTCTGATGGGGAGAGCAGGATGCTGAACACCCAAAATTCATATGTTGAGTTGCACACACAAAAAATATGTGGGTATCATGGGAGCTTAAGACAGATGGAAATAAAGCGTCTACTACAAAAGTATTGAGGTACACACTTTTGATAGCTTGTGTTATCTAAAATGTTAGCAAAAGATAGTCATCCTATATCGCCATTAAATATATCTAAAAAAAAATTAAACATCCTTTGGCCCAGAAAAGATGGCTATGATTCCAACTCCACCAGGAACAGCCAAGAGGACCCTTGCCTATGATCACCAGACACTGCTGGCAGCAGGCCCACCCACATAAACTGTTCTGGAACAGTGTTCTCATTTACACACTCCGAGGCAACTCAGTTGGGTACCTTTCTTTTTTATTGAATTTATTGGGGTGACATAGGTTAATTAAAGGATATAGATTTCAGGTACACAAGTCTATAAGTCATCATCCATATATTATATTGTATGTTCACCACCCAAGTCAAGTCTCCTTCCATCACCATTTGACCCTCCTTTACCCTCTTCTACCTCCCCCCGACCCTTCCCCTTGGTAATCATCATACAGTTGTCTGTGTCTAAGAGTTTGTGTTATTGTGTTTTTTTGTTGTTGTTTGTTTTTTTTGTATTTTGTTTTTGTTTTGTTTTTTTTGCTTAATCCCTTCACCTTTGTGAAATATAATGAACAAAATAAAATAACAAACAAAATAGAAACAGACTCATAGATACATAGAACAGACTGACAGCTATCAGAGGAGGGGGTTAGGGGGACTGGGTGAAAAAGGTAAAGGGATTAAGTTGGCTATCTTTTTTGTTGAGAAAATGTAACAGTCTTAAAATTATATTTTGGAAGTATTTTTTTCATTATTATTTGTAGCTACAAATGAGATAAACTTACATTTGACTAGCTAAAGGACCTACACCTAAAAAAAAAAAAAATCTATGACTTACTGAATCTTTAGCAGCTTACCAAATTTACCCAAATCAGCAAGTTCAATTCAGACATGGATGGGAGGAGGGTGAAGGGAGGAAATGGACCATATAAGAGAGAGAGAAAGAAAACGCATGCTTTTAAGTTTGCTGCATTGGAGCACATACTTCCCACACAACATTCTATCTATATCTTTGAAGCTGGTAGTACAGTATTCTGTGTGAAAACTATTTTATGGGGATTTGGACAGGATTCCAGTAAGGGATGCCCCAATAAATAATTTACCGGCTCTAATAAAACATCAAGGAAATTGTTCAGATTGTATGTCAGACCATTTAAAACTTGAGTTTATAAAGGTCTCAGTAGCCCCCGTATCCTCAAATCTGGTTTAAAAAAATGTATATAGAGGTTAATTATCCCATATTATTTTTTTAATGGTAGCAATCTCAAGAGAAGTAAGAGATTGGAAATAAATAAATAGGTATGACAGCCCAGGGAGTTGAGAAAGAGATGGAAGCTAACTGGTCACTCATTCATACTTTATTCATTCCATATTATGTACTGATTGCCTATTATAAACCAGCATTCTATACCTAGGGCACAGAGACCCAGGTTTAAGCAGACAAGACAGGTTCCTGCCTACCTTCAGCTTTTATTTAGTGAGAGTAAACAGAAATAAGCAAATAAATAAAATAAATATAAAATGTTAATTTAAATTGCGATGAGTACTTTAAAAGAAATAAACAAGGAGATGAGAAAGTAAACAACCAGAAGAGGGGTGGGTACTACTCCATGCAGCATAGATAGAAAAGGACTCACTGGGGAGGAAAAATGATGCTGAGATCTGCAATATGTGCAGCTAACCACACCACTGAGAACTGAGAGAACATCCAGAAAAAGGAGGCATCAAATGTGAAGGCCTTTATGTAATAAAGAGCTTAATGTGTTTGAAGAACAGAGGGGCAGTGGTAGAAAGTGAGAAATCATTTTAGAGTGACCTATGCCCTCTAATTTAACCTTGGAAAATACATTTCCCTCGAAATGTATTATTATTAATGTTATTAAAAGGGGTTGCCTTTGTTAAAAATCTACATCTTCCAATCACTACACAGGCTACTTTAAATACATTATCTCTCAGCTTTCATAAAAACCATTCAATCCACAATACAGGCATTATTATTCCAGTTTGATAAGGGACAAAACAGTGTCAGAAAATTTAAGCAAATTGTTCAAGGTTACAGAGCAGTGGCAAAATGAATTCATACTTAGGTCTATCTACGAATCTGACAGTCTTTCATTTCTTTTAGCTTATTTGAGAAATATTTGTTGAACACTATGCTATAAGCTATGCATAGAGAAATGAATGAAGCAAAATTCAGTAGGTAATGTTTCAATATATTGAAACCCCTCAATATATTTCTTCCAAATATGCTTATTTGCAATGTCACCTTCCTACTCTGGCATCAAGATGTAGAGTCTATCCCTCCTCTTTCTGACCCTGTGACTTGTTTTGACTAACAGGATACGGTGTAAGTCACTGTGTAACTTTGAAGGCTTGGCTTTAAGATATCTGCAGTTTCCACCTTCTGGGTTTGCAAAATGCCACTTGGAATCCAGGCTCCATGCTGTGAGGAAGCCCAAGCATCAGTGGAGAGAGACCCAGGTGGAAAAGTGAGGATCTCAGTTGACAGCAAGCCCAAGGCCCCAGATATATGGTCCCAATTAAAGACCCCAGCTAACCGAGCCACCTTAGCTGAAGCCTCCAGCATGGTGGAGCATGAATCTTCCATGATGTATCCTGCCTGAATTCCCAATCCACAGAATTGTGAGCAAATAAGATGGCTGTTTCAAGCCACCAAGCCTTCAGTGACTGATCATGCAGCAACAGAAAACCGAAGCACATAAGGAACCTGACCTGGTGAAGGAGACAAGCATATTTATATTTTAAGCATAATGTGAGTGTCAGGAGAAGACAGAGAAACATCTAATTCTGTGCAGAGCAAGTGTGAGCAAACTTTTTGGTAAAGAGCTAGACAGTAGACATTCTAGGCTTTGTGGTCCACATTGTCATTGCCTTAACTATTCCATTCTGCCATTGTGGGGAAAGAGAGCCAAAGACAATACACAACCAAGTGAGTGTGTCTGAGTTCCAGTTAAACTCTTATTTACTAAAACAGATGGGGGACAGAATTTGTCCTTGGAGCTGTACTTGCAGTCCCTAGTCTTGACTTTGAGAATGGGGAAAAGTTTACTAAGAGTAACACCTCAGAGTTGCACCTTAAAGGATCTATCAGAAACGGAATCTCTGATATCCTTGTAAACTCTTAATCTTTTAAATCTATGTGTAAAATAATAATGATAGTGTGAAATTGCATACACTAGGTCATCCCAACCAATGCAGACCAACAGAGACCTGTGTCATCAGAGATAACATAGAGAAGCAACAGGGACAAATGGAGGAACTAGGAACCTAAGATCTTAATTGAGCTGCTTCGACAGTCTAGGCAAACTTCAAACAGGAGTCAGGAACTTAACACATGACTGAACAGAAGCTCCATCTCTCTCATCTGCACACCATAGTCAGTAGCTTGCATCTGCTCTTACTGTTATTTTACTGAATGAAATTTAATGTGTGTGTACTTGTCATCTTCCCCCTAGAAACTATTACAAACCAAGATTTCTTAAGAACAGAGAGATTATCTTTTTCTTACTTGAAAATTGCATTAATTGTATATGCTTTCAGTTTTAGAAGAGACATGCATATTTCTTGTCCTCTAGGCTCTTGGCTCTCCTTCCTGCCTGATATTCCTTAAGCACAGGCCTGCATCTCTTGACCCCAGGAACAACTCACTGTTTAGCCTGAAGACCACACTTCAGCTGCTAGAGGAAAGCTTTGGTTAAAATATTTAGACTTTTGAATTTAAGTGAAAACCAGTAGGACTTATAAAAAATGTGACTGGATAAACAAAACTTGAGCTGATACCAGGTCCTCTCAATAGTGGTTCCAGGATGGAAGCGTAAGAGAAAACTCCTTAGGAAGCAAGTCTACTTTATTTATTTATAAGGCAGACAAAAGTCCAATGGAAAAACCATTCAGGGCATGAGTCTTGAGGTGGGCAGTAGTTTGGAACAGAATATTTTAACTAGCTACTCCATATTCTCCTTTCCTCCACACATCCCTCACCGATGTTCCTTCCCCAACCACTGATGATTACCACCATTGTAAAATCCTGTAATCTTTACTTCTGAAAAGCTCCATTGCTCAGTCTTTCACATATATTTCCATATTTGTTATATGCATGCTTTCATAGACAGATATACCTGTATATACACCTCTAGGTAAAGAGAGCAATAACTAGTATTTGCTTAGATACACAAGTGAAATCATGTTTACAGCATGTGACAACCGTAGCCATGCTTTTCAATTCCATCTCCAGATACTGTCCACATAAAACTGTCGCCATTTCTCCACTGTAGTCTTCTCTCCAAGATTTGGCTCAAACTTTTTCTGAGAACTTTCCACTATTCTTAAACAATTTGTTGATCATTTTTTCCATGTGTATATGTGACAATATGTGCAATTAAAAAGTAAGATTATCACATCATATTATTGTTTTTAAACATCCATATACTTCATTGGACTATGAACTTTCCCAAGTCACAAATTGTATAGCCTGTAATAGGCATGCAATCAATATTTGTTGGATAAAGGAATACTGAAAGAAAGAATGAGTAAAGATTAATTGAATTAAAAAAAATGTAAATTTAAAATAGAAAGATGCAGTTACATATCAAACTGAAAATCTTTGTTTGTGCAGTTCCTCTAAGTAAGATATATCCTGTGAATTACCTTCAATTTCTCCCGTTCTCCAAGCAGAATTGTCAGTTAGGCTTTCTCCCTTATCAGTGAAATTAAAGAAATGGGAAAGAATGAAGTTTTTTAGGAGATTCAAAGTTTATATTCAGTGATACCTTCTGCAGAATGACTTATAGAATCACTGACCATACAGAAACATAATTAGCCATAGTTTTTTGCATTGAAATTATTGCTTTACAATCCAGATTGTCTCACTGAATTCTCACATCTGTGATGGCAGACTGTGTCACACACATGCTTGTCTTATCTCACATGAAACAACTTCTATAAATGTTGTTAGAACTAAAAAAGAATGGGGCCATCGTATTGGTATTAAGGCAAGAATATTGGTTGCAAATAAAGGAATTTCAGCTTGAACTAGTTTTCAGTAAAAAGGAATTTGAAGGAAGGTTTGAACTACCAACCAATGGAGAAGGCAGGAAGGCAGCTGGATTTCAGGAACATAGGAGCCAGAGAATTGAAGGCCACCAGGACTCCTTGGCAACCTCTGCTCTCTGCTTTAACAGGCCTCTTCATTCTAGCACTGCCACCCAAGTTCCTCAATTCCACCGCCTGTGACTCTCAAAAACATAAATTTAAGCCCGAGACTATACAATGTCTGTGGAGCTAATTTACTGGACCTCGAGAGAACTGTGTGGCCCAGGCTGATGGGTCCAGAAAACACATTATCCCATGGGAGAAACAGCCCTGCAGTTCTACGAGGGGTTCCTGGGAGTCCTGCTGTGGTAGGAACAGAGAAAGGGAGCAGCTAACCTAACCGAGCTTTTCTTCCGCTTCCACCAAAACAGTTCAACTTTCAACTGTTTATATGTTGAGAGCTCCTATAAGATTTTATTACAAAATGCTACTGCAAAATCATTTGAAAACCATTAGCTTGCAGAAGAAGAAAATTAGGCATGACTTGTATTTATAAGATCATTGTGTTAAAACCCTTTCTTTTCTTTACATACTTCTCAAATGTTTTTAATTATCATTAGCAAGAGGATAGTTGCCTGGAATTCCTTGATATCAGTTCACAGATGGTTTTTCACAATAATGTAGCTGAAATATTTTGAAACTGCAAAATGTTGCTTTGGATTCACAGGCAGGTTATAGTAGTCAGAAAAACCTTAGAGCAGTGGTTCTCAATCTGTGGGTCGTGACCCCTTTCGCAGTTAAACGACCCTTTCACAGGGGTCGCCTAAGACCATTTTGCGTATCAGATATTTGCATTACAGTTCATAACATTAGCAACATTACAGTTATGAAGTAGCAACGAAAATAATTTTATGGTTGGGTCACATGAGGAACTGTATTTAAAGGGCCAGAAGGTTGAGAACCACTGCCTTAGAGTGAAACACAGGGGAAGCAATGTGTCATCAAATCTCTAGAGCCCGCAACCCAGGCATGTGCCCTTGACTGGAATTGAATCCAGGACACTTCAGTCCACAGGCTGATGCTCTATCCACTGAGTCAAACTGGCTAGGGCTAGTGTAAGTATTTTTTAAATGGCTTAAGTCACTTTATTTTTCTCGTATAAAATTATGTGTTGGCCACAGCTGGAGCCCAGGTCCTCTGCACAAAAACTTTTACTTACTTATTTATTTGATGTGGATCTTTACAAGATGGTCAGTGAGTTCCTGATAAGGAGGCTTAGTGAACATGGTCTCTTTCCAGAGGTCGGGGGTGAGATAGTTGTAGGTCTTGGAGATGGCTTCAAAGGTAGCCTTGGCTAAATTCCTCAGGGAAGCAGTGCAGCACCTGATTGAGGTGTAGCAGTTGTGGATACCAGCCAGCAGCAGCAGCTTCTTAGGCACAGGGGCTCAGTCAATGCCAGCGGCTCTGGGGGTAGGGATGAGGCCACTAGCACAAAACCACAGTGGCCAGTCACCTAGCAAGGGACCGTGTGGGGCTTGCTGATCTTGTTCCCCTGGTCGCCTTCCTGCACAGGGACAACAGAGAGCTTGCCCAGGATGATGACCAAGCACAGACGGCAGTAACACCCAGACCGACATGTCCATTGTGGTCCCCAGTGACTTGAAACGGGTCCTCTGGCCAGGGTGGGTCTGCTTCTGCATGGGCATAATCTTCAAAACCTCATCCTTGAGCACTGCCCCCAGGAAAAAGTTAATGTTCTGATTCCTTGCTGATCAGGGAGGAAACAGATCTCCTCCAAGGACTTGACTTTCATGTCTTTGACCTGGAGGCCCAACTTGGTGACGAGAATCAATTCTTGTCCCCGGCCTTGCCTCTGAGAGCTCTGTGGCCTTGGCCCTGGCCGTCACTCTGGCTGCAACCTTGGTCCGGATGCCAGCTGCCCAATCCTTCATAGAAGCCTCTGTGGCCTCCCATCCCAGGGCCCTGGGGCCTCTGGGCCCTCCCACAGTACCAGTGCCACTCCCATCTTATATGTTCTTAGAAAAGAAGCCAGTGTTAGTATTTTGAATTATTTGATTCCTGAATAAATTAAAAATTGGCAAAATTCTTTTAAAATATGAGAGCTTTGAATTGTCTAGCGAAATATACTTGATTTGCATAGCTTCATGAGTTGTTCAAATACTTTATTCAATACTAGAGGCCTGATGAACAAAACTTGTGCAAGAATAGGCCTTCCTTCCCTCTGGCCACCTGGGACCCGGACTTCCCTCACAGCCCCGGCTTCTTCCAGAAGGACATCCAGAAGGATATCTGGTCTAATTAGCATATTATACTTGTATTATTATTGATCACTGTATAGAAAATTGAAATTGCCACCCAAAATTGCACCATATATTTGTTCTACCTAAAGTTCCTAATTTGTTAAAGTATAGCTGTTTTTTGATAGAGTGCATGAATTTGCTTTCTATTTGTTTCATCTGTGTGTATGTGTCTTTATTATTCATCTAAATTCATGGTGGAAATGGGATGCAGTATATTTGTCTATCTTTCACAGTATCTAAAATGGTAATAAGCATATAATAAATACTCCAAAATAGCTATTAGAGGTATTTCATTAAGTACTTATACCAAAATAACAACAATGAATTCCATCTCCAGCTGTCTAGTCACAAATGAAAACACCTGTGGATTCTAAAAATAGCAAAAATTTTATGAATCTTTGATTTTCAAAAAAATATCTTAATATGTTTTTAAAAATCCTTCAAATAGATGTTTTAGAAGACATAAAATTATAAAAACTAGTTCATCTCCAAAGAAATGAACCTAAAAAGGAACAAAAACACAAAGAAATGAAAGTTTTTAATCCAAAAAGGAGGTGAATATGTTCAGGAAAATTCTCATGTGAGTCCAGCATGTGGGAGCCTCTTCATGCGAAGGAAGTAAAACAATCTGCCAACCACAAACTTCTGTCTTGAATCTATACCTGAGAATAATGCTTTAACTAGGATATTGTCAACATTTAAAAGATAGAAAATAGATCCATTACAGTTCTATGTCCTCTTTATACCCTAAAGCCAAATAAAATCATCATTTAAAAAACAGATTATTTCAATAGTAATGTTTTAGAAAAATGAATGCTTATATTTAAAAGAGAAATTGGTGGTGCAAATTTGTTCCTGAATGTCACATTTTATATACTATGTCTATGACTGCTCAGAGTCTGACCCACTGAAGAAATCAACAGGAAATATTCAAATGTAAACTGATAAAATTCAGACTATGATTTTCAAGTTCATGAACTAAAAACTTGCTTTATGAGGCTTGCCATTCTTATACAAAATTGGTAAAAAACAAACAAACCAAAACCAATTAATTAGCACTCTTTTAAACACAACATAAAATGAGAGACAAGAAGTGTTTTAAAATTCTTTGGAAACTAAAGAGTACAGTGTTGCAGTGAAAAGGGCCAATAAGGGATGTTTGGAAGACATGCAAGTCTACCCAAGATTTTTGCAACTTATATTATTTAAAATCCATGAATTTATTTTTTATATGAAAATGAAGATAATATTTTTTATACAGATCATAGGATTTTTATGAAGACAAACTGAAATAATAGCTTCAAAATATTCCTGGGAGTGGGAGTATAGCACTTAATGCTTTAGAATATTAAGGATATAAGTAGCATCTGGCAAAATGCATTGTATGTAACATGGGTGATCAATGGAACATTTAACATCCTTTCTTGCACATTCTTTATAGCATTTCTATGAAGCTGCTACATAGTAAACATTTTAAGAAGGCAAAATATATTTAATTTCAAAGCCGTGCATCTCATGACATGATAAGCCCATTTAATTGTGTTGTATGGTAGGAAGCAAAGCCTGGGGTCCCTATCCTGTTCAGAGTTTTGCCCCTTGACCATAATTCTTTCCATGGGCCAATCAGTTAGTGAAGAAGAGTGACAATGATGGAACCCTTGAGAGGGCAAGTCTTTGCATGGATAAAGCAGTCTTGTAGTTCACAGGCCAATGGCAGTGCAGTGGAAAAGCAATATGGTGCTAGCATAATTAGGCTCCACTTAGCAGTGGCATTTTCCCCAAACTCTTACAGGATCTTTATGCAGGGCTCTGCGGAGCACTGTTCATCTGCCCATCTGGACAGATGAAGAGCAAGGGGATTCTTTCATCAAAAGAGTGAGCCTTAGAAAGAGGAAATAGTGACTAAAGGGCTGAATCCTGAGGATTACTTGTGCTTTTGAACTGCCCTGGGAAGATCAGAAGTCAGCAGCATGAAGCTTTAATGCCTGCCCCAGTAATGTGCACTTTAAAAAAATGCACAGGAGGAAGGTTTGGGGTGAGGGTACTCTGCTAAGAAGCTGTGTTAATAAGATCACAGAATTGCACGTCATAGATAACAACAAACACCAGGTGCATCTGAGGTATCAAAGCAAATAAATATGACATCATGTTCAATTCCATCAGTGCTGTTATTATCATCTCCCCAAAAAAATCATAGCTCCAAATTAAATCCAGCCTAAATCCTGAGACCATCCAACAAGAATACTAGTTCTTCTTTATTTAATTCATGTCTGATGTGTTTACCAAGGAATTTTTCAGGACAGGCTTTCCATTAGCAGTATCCAGAGGTATCATACCCTGTCCATGTAGCTCAGATTCACCTGGAGAGACTCCTCAAGTAACAACCCTGCTTCTGTTACTGTCCTCTAAGAAAACAACCAGCATTTCTGGACACTTCGGACCACAAATTCCAATTGTTTTCTGGGCATCCGTTATTTGAACAACTGATGCTTCATGTGTAAAGTGCATTAACTCTATTTTTTCACAGCCACCCTAAGAATTTTCTAGGTTAGAATTTAATATCAATTGAAGATCCAAATTAATTCCTAATACCATGAAAAGATGAAAAAAGGGAAAACACTTAATTTAAATAGGGAGTCTCAGACTTAGATTTAGTAAGCATTATAATCCCCCTAGTCCATAGCACTCAGTCACTTGTAACTTGAATGTGTTTTTGTCTCTGTCTTCCCACAACAATGAACTTATTGAGATAGTCCCAATATGCACAAGCTGATTCCTAAAGAAATTCAGACTTAAGTCACCTTCTCAAAGTGCCTGACAATGATGGAACCCGTGAGAGGGCAAGTCTTTGCGTGGAGAAAGCAGTCTTGCAGTTCACAGGCCAATGGCAGTGCAGTGGAAAAGCAATATGGTGCTAGCATAATTAGGCTCCACTTAGCAGTGGCATTTTCCCCAAACTCTTACAGGATCTTTATGCAGGGCTCTGCGGAGCACTGTTCATCTGCCCATCTGGACAGATGAAGAGCAAGGGGATTCTTTCATCAAAAGAGAGAGCCTTAGAAAGAGGAAATAGTGACTAAAGCTTGCTTTTCCAAGCAACTGACTCACATTTAAAATATATGCATTATTAAAGATGAAATTAGAAAAGGGAACTCCTTAATTAAACATGTAGCTCCAAATTAAATCCAGCCTAAATCCTGAGACCATCCAACAAGAATACTAGTTCTTCTTTATTTAATTCATGTCTGATGTGTTTACCAAGGAATTTTTCAGGACAGGCTTTCCATTAGCAGTATCCAGAGGTATCATACCCTGTCCGTGTAGCTCAGATTCACCTGGAGAGACTCCTCAAGTAACAACCCTGCTTCTGTTACTGCCCTCTAGGAAAACAACCAGCATTTCTGGACACTTCGGACCACAAATTCCAATTGTTTATGCAGGGCTCTGCGGAGCACTGTTCATCTGCCCATCTGGACAGATGAAGAGCAAGGGGATTCTTTCATCAAAAGAGAGAGCCTTAGAAAGAGGAAATAGTGACTAAAAGCTTGCTTTTCCAAGCAACTGACTCACATTTAAAATATATGCATTATTAAAGATGAAATTAGAAAAGGGAACTCCTTAATTAAACATGTAAACTCAAAAAATAGAGTTTAGGTTTTGTAGTCTCTCTCACCTTACCCACTTTAGCCTTCCTTGTAATCCCAAAGTTTAAGGCCAAAAATTGGTATGAAAATTGTACCAAAAAATATTAAAGGCTAATATTAGATCAACAATATCTTAGAGTGTCAAGGAGATATCCTTTCTTTAGTTTCCCAAAGAGTATACATAGAAGTACCTACTACATAATATGTATAAAGTATGTGAATTTTTTTTCTCATCAAATGGTCCTTTGTTTTCATACACTAGCCCTTAAATTAATGGTATAAGATCCACGAATTAAAAAGCATATACCTGGATGAAAGAATAAAGAAATACACAACTCTTTCAAAGTATTATTTCATGATGGATACACATATGAGCTCTAGAAACAGAAAGGCTGGCTCAACGCCCATCTATATATTTATTAACAAGGTTATTTTGGCTAATTTAATCCATCTCCCATTCCTTATTTTTTTGTCTGCCGTAAAATAAGGAAAATGAAAATAATAGTAGTATCTATCCCATTACGTTGTGAGAATAAGATGAGTCATTTGATAGAGAAGACTGAGAGCATAACCTGGCACCTAGTAATTTTCTAGCACTGAATAAATATTATCTTCCATTGTTACAAATTTCACCAAACTTTGGATTTCTAAGTTTTCTTCTTTAATACAGACTGCAGTATAGAAACAACCACAGTTGTAAATGCATCTGGACATTAAAAACTCAGTCATTTATTAAATCAGATGGTTGTCCATTATTTAAAGATAAAAACAAAATTTATTTTAAAGATAACAGCATAATACTTGTCTCTATGTTTATTTTTCAGAATAATGGAGAATTAAGATAATGATTCACATCATTTGTCTTGGAAAGGGTAAGGTTGGAGGGCAATCTTTTCACTTTAATTTTCCATCCAAGCTAAATTTTCTGAATATTTATAACTAAAAGTCACATGGTCTATGTGAATATAGATTTTGGAAATGGTTAGGTATTTAAAAACTGGATACAGAAATACCAGTAAAATTAATTTAGCTAGCATTTGGAAGCCCTGGCTATGTAATTTATATAAACTTTTCAAGATATTTTCTGGACAGACTTCATGGCAGCCTTGATCATGCCAAACAAAACACAGGACAATCAGCACATTTTCTAATCACCCGCCCAAGCTGGAAAAAGGAATGTAGACTGATTAATTTTACTAACATCTTCAACAGCTTAAAGAAGTCTGATTCGGATGTAATAAAAATTTATTGGCACTACTGATTTCATAAGTGTCAGCTGCTTAACATGTCCTGCATTTCAAAACCTCCTTTGAAGACCAAATTACATTCTACCTGGTAATATATTTTAAGAAATCATAGTTAATAATCAGGGACTGCTGTTGTCATGATCTTTTCAAAGCCAACTTCTACAGTCTTTATCTTACCTTATTGTGCAATTCCTGGTCCTTTTCTAAGATGCCAAGACTGCAGTCCAAAGGGCACGAACAAATTTTATTAAAAATGCTTCCTGGGGTTAAAAACAAAAAGTGCAAAAATATATTACAGATTTTCACTTCAGAGGATATGTAAGCTTACATTGCTGGAATGTAAGTGCTTACATAAGACCTGACAAGTGGGGGTAAAAGAAATGATACTAAGAAGGAGGCTCGTAGATGTTTTATGCTCCTGGTTTTAATTCAATGTATAAACTTCAAGTAGAAGTCTACTATGGGTCTCACCCCAGGGATGCAATTGATGAGCAGCAGCTGTGTCTGAGCTGCTTTCCTGCCCTCATCCCAGTAAGGTTCTCTATCATTAGCTATATTTCTGGGATCAAATTTTCAAAGGAACTCCTCTGCACCTCCAACCAATGATTCAATATAAAAACTCGAGATTAAGGAGTTCTGTTCTCTGCCTGTACCCAGTGCATCCCACCCGAGATGCTTTTATTTTTTTCATATTTTGCATGACTTATTTTATATTATAGTTTCCCAACCTAAGCACTATTTACATTTTGGATTGATTGGATTGAATAATTCTTTGTTGTGAGGACAGTCTTGTGTTTTGTTATGTTAATATGTTTAGCAGCATCCCTGGCCTCTACCCACTAGATGCTATATCACCTTCCACCTAGATCAGAAACTCCTTGCATACAAGGTACCCTGTTTACCTTTGTTTCTCCTATAATCTTGATCACAGAGATCAACAAATGTTTCTTAAATTATAAACAAGTGAAGAGAGCTATCAAAAAAATCAGGTTTTAAGCTCTATGCCTCTTAAGTCATTGACTTGATGACCCCTCGTTTAATGAACCCATATGCCAAGGTGTGCCTCAGGGTCTTCTAACAAATAGCCTGGCCCAGAAGCTGCTGGAGATTGGAGTGCCTCCATAGAACCACAGCTTTGACAAAAAGGTTGACCCAACATCTTTTTTTTTTTTAATGTATGTAAAGAGTTTATTTATTTATTTTAAATTTATCTTTATTGTTGAAAGTATCACAGATGTTTCCCCCTTCATTCCCCTGTTGACCTCCTCCATACTATACCAACCAACCCTCAAGCCTTCACCCTACTATTATCTATGTCCATGGGTCATGCATATATGCACATATATTCTTTGGTTAATTTCTTTCTGTTCCCTCTCCCCCCTTCACTCTGAGATTTATCAATCTGTTCCATGCTTCTATGCCTCTGGTTCTAGTTTGTTCAACAATTTATTTTGTTCATAAGATTTCACATATGAGTGAGATGCTATGATACTATTGTCTTTCTCTGATTGGCTTATTTTGTTCAGTTTAATCCCTCTGTGCTGTCTCAAAGGGTAAGAGATCCTTCTTTTTTTCAGCAGCATAGTATTCTGTTGTGTAAATATACCACAGCTTTTTTTATCCACTCATCTACTAATGGGCACTTGGGCTATTTCTAGATCTTAGATGTTGTAAACAGTGCTGCTCTGAACATAGTGATGGATATATTATTTCTGGTTGGTGTTTTGGAATTTTTAGGATACATTCCTAGAAGTGGGATCACTGTGTCAAATGGTAATTCCATTTTTAATTTTTGAGGAACTCCATTATTGGCTGCACCAGACTGCATTCCCACTAGCAGTGTACTAGGGTTCCCTTTTCTCCAAATCCTCACCAGCACTTGTAATTTGTTGATTTATTGATGGTAGTCATTCTAGCAGGTGTAAAGTGATATCTCATTGTTGTTTTAATTTGCATCACTCTGATTATTAGTGACTTTGAGTATTTTTTCATAAGTATCTTGGCCATCTCAATGTCCACTTTGGAGAAGACTATTTAGGTCCTTTGCCCATTTTTTAATTGGATTGTTAGTCTTCCTTTTGTTAAATTGAATGAGTGCTTTATATATTTTGGAAATCAACCCCTTATCAGATGTATCATTGGCAAATATACTCTCCCATAGAATGGGTTCCCCTTTCACTTTATTGATGCTTTGTTTTGTTGTGTAGAAGCTTTTTAGTTTGATGTAGTCCCATTTGTTTATCTTCTCTTTTGTTTCCCTTGCCCTAGGAGATATATCGGCAATATATTGCTAAGAGAAATGTCTGTGATTTTGCTACCTATGGTTTGTTCTAGGATTTTTATGATTTTACTACTTACATTTAAGTTTTTTATCCATTTTGAGTTTATTCTTGTGTATGGTGTATGTTGGTGATCTAGATTCATTTTTTCTTTTGCATGTACCTGTGCAATTTTCCCAACACCATTTATTGAAGTGACTATGTTTACGCCATTGTATGTTCTTGCCTCTTTTGTCAAATATTACTTGAGCATAACGTCTTGGGTCAATTTCTGGGGTTTCTTGTACAGTACCAGGCTGATTTGATGACAATGGTCTTATAGTATGGTTTGATTCTTTTTCTTCCTTTTGTTAAGTTGGATGAGTTCCCTCCTACTTTATTCTTCTTTCTCAAGATTGCTGCAGCAATTCAGGGTCTTTTGTTGGTTCCACACAAATTTTGGGAGTATTTGCTCTAGATTTGTGAAATATGCCATTGGTATTTAAATAGAGATTGCATTGAATCTATAGATTGCTCTGGCTTCTCAAGTGAGTTTTACCAAACATTCAAAGAAGAACTAATACCTATTGTCCTCAAACTATTCCTAAAAATTCCAGAGGAAGAAAGACTCCCAAGCTTTTTATGAGGCCAGTATTATCCCAATTCCAAAAAAAGATAAAGACACTGCAATGAAAGAAAATTACAGGCCAGTATCCTTGATGAAAATAGATGACAAAATCCTCAACAAAATATTAGCAAATCAGATCCAGCAATATATTAAAAATATTATTCACCTTGACCTAGTGGGATTTATTCCAGGGATGTAAGTCTGGTACAATATTCACAAATCAATAAATGTGATCCATCACATAAACAAATGAAAGGTAAAAAGAACATATAATCATAACAATAGATGCAGAAAAAGCATTCAACAAAATTCAGCACCCATTTTTTATAAAAAAATCTCTCAGCAAAGTGGGAACAGAGGGACCATAACTTAACTTAATAAAGGCCATATATGACAAACCTATAGCCAACATCATACTCAGTGGGCAAAAACTAAGTGTTTCCCTTCAGGTCAGAATCAAGACAGGAATGTCTGATTTTACCACTCACATTCAACACAGTACTGGAAGTCTTAGCCACAAAGACGAGACAAAAAGTAAAAAGAAAAGCATCCATATTGGAAAGGAGGAAGTAATACTGTCATTATATACAGTTAGCATCATATTGTACAATGGGGCCTTGACTTAGGAGTTTAATTTGTTCCTTGATGAAGCTTGTAACTCAAATTACTTGTATGTCAGATCTTAAAGTGAACGAGTGAGACAGGTGATGCTGGGCTGATGTTGTGGCGTTCACTGTGACGTTTGCTGCACCAACTAGCAGTGAGGTATCTGAAGCTGGCTCGTAACCCGAATTTTAGCTCGCAACTCAAAGCAAAAAAATCGGCCTAGAGACGGCTCATATCTCGAAAAACTCGTTAGTTGGGACACTCGTAAGTCAAGGCCCCACTGTACTTAGAAAGCCCTAACGACTCCATAAAAAAACTACTAGATTTAATAAAATAATTTGGCAGTGTAGCAGTATACAAAAATTAATATCCAGAAATCAGTGGCATTTTTATACACCTATAATAAACTCTCAGAAAGAAAAACTAAAACAAAACAAAAACAATCTTCTGTACCATTGCAACAACAACAAAAATAACATACCTGGGATTGAACTTAACCAAGGAGGTAAAAGACCTGTATTCAGAAAACTGCATGACATTGAAAAAAGAAATAGAGGAAGACACAAACAAGTGGAAGAATATACCATGTTCATGGATTAGAAGATTTGACAGCATCAATGTGTCCATACTACCCAACATCTATATTTTTTTGTATACATGTGTCATATACCATGAGCAGGTAAAGCCTTGCTTGCCTGCCCTCTTCTCTTCATCTAGAGTTTGAATGCTGCCAGCCTTTGCCCTTTGGAATGGCCTGTGTGCACATTTTTTCATGATATTGCCAGAACAATATCATAGTCTCCATGTCTGTAAGCTTTTTCTCCCTAAAGGTGACCCAGCCAATCTCTTTTCCCCGGCCAAGTTCTTTATGGATTATTCATTTTGAACATCAAAGGTTTCATTGTATCTTTTGAACCCGATATAGTGCACTGTACCAAACTAAAGTCAGAAACCAAACAATATCCTTCTTTAGGGAAAGTCAAATGTGATAGGTACTGCTTCTTTGACAAGCCTGACACTTAAGTATTTGAGATTGGGATCATGTAAACCATTGCAAAAAGTTCCTTGCTTTGAGTCTAAAACAGAATTCATTGATGGTGCAGTTGATATGGCCAAAATTAAGATGAGAAAGGGAGTAGAATAGAAGAAAACAGAAAAAAATACAAACAAAATATAAGAAGATCTTTTTTCCCAAACCCTTTGTACCAATGAATCAGCTTTCAACAATTAATTTATAATATTATTAGATTACCAGTGGCCCAGTGCACAAAATTTATGCACAGGTAAGGGGAGTGTCCCTCAGCCCCGCCTGCACCCTCTCCAATCTGGGACCCCTCTCGCAATCCAGGACTGCTGGCTCCTAACCACTCACCTACTCTACTGCCTGATTGACCCTAACCACTCTGCCTGCCGGCCTGCTCACCCCCACCAGCCCTCCCCAATGGCCTGGTCACCCACAACTGCCGTCCCATCTTGGCCTGATCACCCACAACTGCCATCCCCTCTTGGCCCCTAACCGCTTCTACCTCGACCCTGCCACCATGGCTTTGTCCAGAAAAACATCCGGAAGGTCTCCTAGTCTAATTAGCATATTACCCTTTTATTAGTATAGATAAAGGCCTGGTGCATGAATAGGGGGCGGCTGATTTGCCCTGAAGGGTGTCCTGGATCAGGGTGGGGGTTCCCTTGGGGGGCAGGGTGGCCTGGGCGAGGGGCCTGTGGTGGTTTGCAGGCTGGTCATGCCCCCATTGGGGTGGGGATCCCCACTGGGGGGCATGGCCATCCTGAGTGAGGGGCTGAGGGCTGTTTTCAGGCTGGTCATGCCCCCCAGCGGGGACCGTCACCCCATGGTGGCATGGCCAGCCTGGGTGAGGGGCTGAGGGCCGTTTGCAGGCCCCTCCCTTGGCAGCCGGCCAGGGCGACCCAGCTTCACTTGCTCAGGCCGGCTCTGTAGCAGCTGCCCACAGGCCCCTCCTTCAGCAGCCAGCCAGGGCAGGAGGGAAGCTTGGCTTCCTCTATTGCTGAGGGCAACCCAAGCCTCCCACCTGCTCCAGCTGGCTTCGTGGCTGCCACCACCTTTGTCCTGCTAATTTGCATACTTACCCCTGATTGGCTGGTGGGTGTCACAAAGTGATGGTCAATTTACAACTTTCTCTTTTATTAGTGTAGATGGTCAGAAAGGGTGCTTCTGTTATTGTATTTTGTATATATCCATATATATATGACATTTTAGGTTTTATAGTCAGCTGTTCTGTTATTGGTGCACATAGGTTGTATCATATATCTTTTCATAAATTATAAATTTACACTAAAATAATGTATTTTTTTACTGCTTAGATTCTTTTAAACCTTAAATACCAACTTACCTGATGTTGACATTATTTCTAAAAAACAGCTTTTATATTTTTTAAAATTTTCTGGTATCAGTTCATCAGTAGGTGTTCAGCTTCTCTTTTTCACTCTCACGTATATTTACTGTAAGCACTATATAGCTGGAATTTCCTTTTAAACTCAGTGTGACACTGTCATTTATTGAGGGAATTATCACATTTTATATAAGTATGTTTTATTTTATTGTTTATTTTATTTTTCTACTTCTTCCTTTTCTTTTCTTAGTGTGCTGATTAGCTTGTGATAATATTCATTTCTCCTTTCATTTCCCTTCTTAGTGTTGTGTTCTACTGTGTCTCTCCATTCAGTTATGACTACTTTCTTTCTCTCAGCACTCAAAATCACTATATATATATATATATATATATATATATATATATATATATATATATATATATATGAAACAAATTTAGAAGTGTACTGCTAAATGTGTAGTTCTAACAAAAGAGTGGTAAGAAACTGCCAAAGAGAGGGATCCCTGATAAAAAGAAGGATATGGAAGGGGAATGTCTAAACAAAGCAGGAAAGCATTCCATGAAAGAGTCATATTTTCCAAAACCTAACAACTCCTACAATTATGACAGCACCAGAGAGATAAACCCTTCTCTGCCTTCTCTCCCTGCCCTGCCCCTGATCAAATTCTGTAGGGATCAATAACCATTATTCTCAAGATGGAGGAGAATGGATAGAAGCGTAGCACTCAGAAATAAATAAGTATCCAACCAAGTTCTGCCCTCCTTCTAATTTTTTTAGGGCCAACATGAAAAAAGAAAAAAAAAGAGATTGAAAACATTTTTTAAAATTTTTTAGCCCTGATTAGACATATGAACCAATCATTTAAGACTGGAGGCAGGGGTGCTAATAAGATCAACAGAGGACTGATGGTTCTCCACAAACTCCCTTTACAGATCTCACCTCATCACTTACACTGTGCATGATATGTTCATGCTAAAAGGTAAGAGCAAGGACCACTTCACTTTTTGCTTGGATTATAAACATTTTTATAGCATCATGATGTCATTGGCAACTTTGCTACCACACACTCTGCATTTCCCTGGGTTAAATCCAGAATACCTTAATGTATTTTTATTTTTAAAATTAATGTGTTGAGTTCTAACTTACACTGAATAAAATGTACACATTTTAATTCAATGAGTTTCAACAAACTGTGTGACTCCTATCACAAGTAAAAATCGCAAAACAATTTGTATAACACCCCCCAAATTTCCCCATGCCTTTAGGAGTTAATTACCCTATCCCTAAAACACACACACACACACACACACACACACACACACACACACACACACACTTCTGGCAACCACTCATCTTATTTCTATCATTACAGATTAGAATTCTGTATAAAATTTCATACATATGTAATAATACAGTATTTACTCTGTTCTTGCTGGTTCCTTCCACTCAGGATAGTATTTTCAGTCTCATCACTTGTTATTGCTAAGTAATATTCCTTTTGAGGAATGCCCTAAAATTCACTTACTAATTCATCTGTTAATGGATGCTTCAGTGTATCAAAGTTTTGACTATTGTGAGGATAGTCACTGTGAACATTTATGGCCAAGTGTTTTGTGGACATATGTTTTTATTTCTCATGGAAAACACATAGGAGTGGAATTAACTACTGGGTCATATGATAAGTATTTAATTTTTAAAACTATAAGATTTCCAAAGTAGTTGTACCATTTTTACTCCTACCAGTAATATCTGAAAATTTCTGCCAAATCATCATCAGTACTTGATGATGTTAAGCTTTTTAATTTTAGTATATTAGTGGATGTGAAGTAGTAACACATTACAGTTTTATTTTTTTATTTTTTATATTTTTAATTGATTTCAGAGAGGAAGGGAGAGAAAGAAAGAGAAACGTCAATGATGAGAGAGAATCATTGATTAGCTGCCTCCTGCATGCCCCCTGCTGAGGACTGAGCCCTCAACCAGATCATGTGTCCTTGACTGGAATTGATCCCAGAACCCTTCACTCCACAAGCTGATGTTCTATCCACTGAGTCAAACCGGCTAGAGCACATTATTGTTTTAATTTGCACTTTCTGATGGCTACAGATTGTTAGGCATTATTCATGAATTATTTGGACATTCCATATCTCCTTTTGTGAAACTTCTGTCCAAATCATAACTTTTTAAAAGTGAGCTGTTCTTGTTAGTAATGAATTGTAAAAATTGTATAATCTGTATACAAACTTTGTCAGATACAGGTACTCCAGATGGTTTCCCTCAGTTTGTAACTTGCCTTTTATTTTTTCTAATGGCAACAAGAAGAGAAAAGGGTTAATTTTGTTAACTCCTATGTATCACTTGTTCTTTTTTTTAAAGTAAATAGTTTTGTATCATGTCTAAGAAAACTTTGCCAAGATTATGAAGATTTCCCCGATGTTTACTTCTAGAAGTTTTGTTGTTCTGGTTAAGACTCCAATATATAAAATGATGAGATTAGACATCCTTGCCTTGATATATATTAATTTTCCTCTATTAAGTCAGAGAAACATGTCCTATATTTAAATTTTTTGAAATATATTAAGATCTAATTTCTCACCTACTGTATGATCTGTCTTGCAAGCATTCTATGTTCCCTTGAAAAGAATGTGTATATTGCTGTGTTAGATGAAGTGCTTTGTAAGTATCAATTAGATCAAGTTAGTTGATAGTATCATTCAGATATTTATATCTTTTTTATTTACTTTTTGTCTCTTTGTTTTATCATTTAATGAAAAAGGATGTTAAAATTTCAAACAATGGTTAAGGATTTATCTAATTTTCCCCTTTTTTGCCAGTTTGTGTTTCATAATTTTTGAGGTATAATTGACATATCACATTATATTTGTTTCAGGTAAACGATATAATGATTTAATATATGTGTATATGTTATACAGTCTAGTGAACATCCATAACCACACATAGTTATATATTTTTTCTTGGGATGAGAACTTTTAAGACCTACTTTCTTGGAAACTTTGAAATATGCAAGAGAGTATTATTAACTACAGTCACCAAAGGGCTCATGGGGAAGTCCCTATACTGACTTTGGGTTCTTCTCTGCCTATCTCCCTGCTCTCTCTACTTACAGATCCCAGCTGTTTCAGTTGCCCCGAATGCCAAATGCTGTCTCCTCAGTTCAGTGGAACTTTCTCCGCTTGAATTCCATTCTAATTCACTGGTCTACAGTTAGAATACTGTGCCCAGGTAGAGAGCCAGGATTTGTCTCAAAAGTTTCTATTCTTATGCTTTCCAATGGTCAATGCCCCCAATCAATTGCTTCATGCATTCTGCTCAGTTTAATGGTGGATTAGAGCAGAAGAGCTAGTCTAGCTCCAGCTATTCTACCATAGCTAAAATAGAAAGTTGCAATATTGCTTAATTTTTTAATTAAAAAGTGGAAATGGATACATGCATTTGTCATGGGCTAACTAGCACCCATGTCTATGTGTTAATAATACAAATATGGATTATTTTGAAAGTCCATTTTATTTCATGTGAACTATTACTCAATTTAATTATCAGATCCTTGTATATTGAGAAAAAGATCAAATAATTACAAATAACAGTAACCTCTTGATGCCTTTGAAATGTGTCAGCAGGGATAACCTAGAAAAATAAATGAAACAATCATATTTTTAATAATGCATGAGGTGCACAAGGAAAACACTTGTCAAAACTGTAACATTACAGTACCCTACCTATATATAAATGCATATATTTATAAAAGTGTGTTTTCCCTGAGTTGTGCTAATCTTTTTACTTGGCATATTTTTAATAGTTTTTCCAAATGACCTTTGTAAAATTAATCGAGGATCTGACACTGTCCTTTGGAGAAATACAAAGAAAGAATGCTGCTTATAATAACTTTTGCACGAAAAAATATTCAGGAAATGACAAAACAGAGAAAACATTCATACTAAAAAAAATTAAAAGCTTAAAAGTGGAACTGACTTTTTGTCAGCAATATTTTTTGTGGGTCATTGAAATTTCATTTTCTCTTTGTTTTCTATACCATTTTCATTATTTGAAAGAAGATTTTTCAAAACAAGTAAAATATAGCACTATTTTTCAAGAGTTCTAACAGTGAAAATCATCTCAAATTAAAGATTAATAAAATGTACAGAAAATATGTACACAAATACAAAGATCCTTTAAAAATGCCTGCAATTAGACAAGATGGAAATCTAAAAGGAAATTAAATTTAGTTGAAATCCATTTCCTATTCTTTTCTTTGAGAAAATTACTACTGAAGTGAGGAATTCCCCCCACCCTGTAATTTAAATGTTAAGCTGCCAGATGTGTGTCTCATGCTTGAAGAGTCTAAGCTTTGCATTATTTAGCATATTAAGAATCACAGAATTTTAAAAAGGGCTCCTTTATTGCCTCGAGGTTCTAATTAAGTAAACCTTAGCTTGGTACATTTAAAACTTGCAATACAAGAGATTTTGCTCTTTTTTCCCCCTGCAGTCAAGTCACATCTATATAATAAATATGGAAAATCTTTAAGATGATATAATTTTTCTTTTCCTTGAAGAATTAAAGCTATCTATTATTTTAAGAAGTTTTTAATAGAGGCCAGCAATCTAGAAGACAACTAAGGATTCAAAATACTTTTTAATCAATGTAAGTTGCTTTCCTTATTTATACCAAAGAATATGTGTTTCATAAAGGCAGCTCTATACTATCAATCTTCCCCTCTCTTCCTTACTTTCTCTGTCTTTGCTGTGGTCTCAACTGTTCTCCTCTTGTTAGAGGCAATTCTAAGAAGCAATGTGATCACAGGTTTTGGATTGATATTATTTTTGTGTGTTTCTCCGTGTGTGTCTGTGTTAGATATCTGATCACACAGCACTAATTAGTTGCCCTCTCAGCAGTTTGTGGAAAGAGTTTTAGTAGCTAAAACAAAAACCATAATCAGATGGAAGTTCTGTAGGCACACAACATTCATAAATCATACCCTTAAGTACAGCTATTTTTGCCATTTTAGAAAATGTCAAAGGTGTCAACTCTGTCCAAATATACTGCTAAACAGTGACTATTTTAGTAAATTGACTTGAAATGTATTTAGCTAACTGACAGTCAGAAGCACATAATCTAGTTCACAGTACAAATGAACAGTTTAAAGGCCAAAATGAGCACCAAAGTATGAATTCTCAATGGCATGTTGCAATGACCATGGCTGAAACCACAGACCAAAATCTTAGCCTTGGTTATCTACATCAGAAATAGATGCTCAAAATTTTTTTAAATGTGATATTTTACACCTAGTTTCTAGTTTAAAAAGCAAAACTGTTTTAATCACTTTCTATGCAATGATAGAATTATCAACTTGAACAAACCAGAGTTGATAACATTCTTTGTGAGCAGCATGGTTTAAACTTATAAACAGTAATGTCTTGGATGCTGCAAACATAGATGGATAAATGCTTGACATATTATTAGGAAATTCTCTTTTCTACCTGGGAAAAATAAATCAACAACTTGATATTCCAAAATTTAGCAGTTGACAAAGGGCAAGTACTGTATCATAAAATTGGAGCATAGGTTTGGCTAATATTATTCCCTCTAAAGTCCAAAGTTTTTAAGGAAAAGTAAAGTGCATAAATTGGTTTCTCAGAAGTGTTAAGAATTTTAATGGTTTCATATTGAGGATGTTTAATATCATTGGCAGCAGGAATGCAATAAAAATATCCCTACTCACACTTCTATCCAAACCACTAAGCCACAATCTGTCTGCATAGAACCTCAAACCTATATGACACTTTGGTGCCACTTATAAATATCACAGTCAGTTTATCAATAGTAACACATAACTTATATAGTACTTTTCAGTTTACAAAAACAGATTTGCATATGTTACTTATTTAATTCAAGATATTTTGAATAACTTTACTGCCAACAGAGAACTGCAAATATTTTTGCCATCATATTAATCCAGAAGCAATCTCCAAATATTTTGCTTTGTAGTATAAAAACAGATTCATACAAGCATGTCTTGCCTAATAAAATATTGCATTGTAAGAGCAAAATATACTTGGTAATTCTTTCCAAAAATAATTTTAAACGTCACCCATTTCTGTCACCCTTAAGAAGATTTTACCCTTTTATGAAAGTCAGTATCTTTTTCCTTATTCTTAACAAATATTAAACTCTCCATCTTAAGCACAATGAAAGAATTCAGAAATTTTAATATGCTGATTATGAGCATTCTTGGTTATCATCATTTTAAGAGTTTCACTGAACTTAGAACATCCAAAGCTATTTAGAGTAGTAAATTCTTTTACCTAGTAGTAAGTCCTATTGCTAAGAGAAAATTACAGGTAAGGAAAAAGAGAGTCATTGACCAATACCACAGCTAAGCAGGATATATCCAAGTGTGTCTGACATTATGGTGATTAACTCCATAACACAGGAGTGATTTAGTAAGCAGCTACTACATCTTGTATGAAACTTTACATACATAAATTATCACTACTCTACAAATAGGGCCTGTTATTTTCATTTATCGGTGAAGTAACAAAGACTAAGAGATTAAAAAACTTGACAAAAGACACTAAATGATAAGAGTCAAGATCTGATTTTTTTTTAAAAAAAAAAACTTTATTGTTGAAAGTATTACATATGTTCCCTTTTCCCCTCATTGACTGCCTCTAGCCCGCCCCCGCCCATGCCCCCCATCACAGGCCTTCTCTAACCCTATTGTCTGTGTCCATGTGTTATACACATATGCATACACGTTCTTTGGTTGATTACCTCCAACCTACCCTCCCCTGCCTTCCCTCCGAAATTCCACACTCAGTTCCATGTTTCCATGTCTCTGGATCCACTCCATTCATCAGTTTATTTTGTTCATTAGATTCCACATATGAGTGAGATCATGTGATATTTGTCTTTCTCTGACTGACTTATTTCACTTAGCATGGTACTCTCCAAATCCCTCCATGCTGTCTCAAAGGGTAAGATATTCTTCTTTTTACTGCTGCATAGTATTCCAGGGTATAGATGTACCACAGCTTTTTTATCCACTCATCTACTCACTTGGGCTGTTTCCAGATCTTAGCTATTGTAAATTGTGCTGCTATGAACATAGGCAGTGATGGCGAACCTATGACACGCGTCTCAGAGGTGACACGCAAACTCATTTTTTGGTTGATTTTTCTTTGTTAAATGGCATTTAAATATATAAAATAAATATCAAAAATATAAGTCTTTGTTTTACTATGGTTGCAAGTATCAAAAAATTTCTATATGTGACATGGCACCAGAGTTAAGTTAGGGTTTTTCAAAATGCTGACACGCCGAGCTCAAAAGGTTCACCATCACTGAACATAGGGATGCATACATTCTTTCTGATTGGTGTTTCAGGTTTCTTCAGATATGTTCCTAGAAGTGGGATCACTGGGTAAAATGGCAGCTCCATATTTAATTTTTTGAAGAAACTTCATACTGTTTCTCATAATGGCTACACCACTCATTTCCACTAGCAGGGTTTCCTTTACTCCACATCCTCGCCAGCACTTGTCATTTATTGATTTGTTGATGGTAGCCATTCTGATAGGTGTGAGGTGATACCTCATTGTCATTTTAATTTGCATCTCTCTGATGATCAATGACTTTGAGCATTTGTTCATATGTCTCTTGGCCTTCTGTATGTCCACTCTGGAGAAGTGTCTATTTAGGTCCTTTGCACATTTTTTAATCGGATTATTTGTCTTTTGTTAAGTTATATGAGTTCCTTATATATTCTGGATCAAATGTATCATTGCCAAATATGTTCTCCCATACAGTGGGCTCCCCTTTAATATTGTTGATGCTTTCTTTTGCTGTACAGAAGCGTTTTAGTTTGATGTAGCTCCATGTGTTTATTTTCTCCTTAGTGTCCTTTGCCCTAGGAGATGTATCCATAAACCTATTGCTACAAAAGATGCCTGAGATTTTGCTGCCTATGATTTGTTCTAGGATTTTTATGGTTTCATGACTTACATTTAAGGTTTTTATCCACTTTGAGTTTATTCTTGTGTATGGTGTAAATTAGTGGTCTAATTTCATTTATTTTTTGCATGTATCTGTCCAATTTTCCCAACACCATTTATTGAAGAGACTGTCTTGACTCCATGGTATGCTATTGCCTCCTTTGTCAATATTAATCGAGTGTAATGGCTTGGGTCGATCTCTTGGGTCTCTGTTCTGTTCCATTGATCTGTATTCCTGTTCTTGTGCCAGTACCAGGATGTTTTGATTACAGTGACTCTGTAGTATAACTTGATATCTGGTATTGTGATTCCCTCCAGTTTTGTTTTCTTTCTCAAGGTTGCTGCAGCTATTTGGGGTCTTTTTTGGTTTCATATCAATTTTTGGAGTGTTTGTTCTAGAACTGTGAAATATGCGGTAGGTATTTTAATAGAGATTGCATTGAATCTGTAGATCGCCTTGGGTAGTATGGACATTTAAATAATGTTAATTCTACCAATCCAGGAACACGGTACATTTTCTCACTTTTTTATATCTACCTCTACCTCTTTTTTCAATGTCCTGTAGTTTTCTGAGTAGAGGTCTTTTACCTCCTTGGTTAAGTTTATTCCTAAGTATTTTTGTTGCAATAGTAAATGGGATTGTTTGTTTAGTTTCTCTTTCTGAGAATTCATTATTGGTGTATAAAGGAGTCATCGATTTTTGGGTGTTGATTTTGTATCCTGCTACATTGCCAAATTGATTTATTAAATCTTGTAGGTTTTTGGTGGAGTATTTAGGGTTTACTATGTACATTATCTTGTCATCTGAGAATAATGAAAATTTTACTTTCTCCTTTCCATTTTGGATACCTTTTATTTCTTCTTCTTGTCTGATCGCTGTGGCTAGGATTTTCAGTGCTATGTTGAATAAGAGTTTTGAAAGCAGACATCCTTGTCTTGTTTCTGTTCTTAGGGGAAATGGTTTTAGTATTTGCCCATTCAGTATGATGTTGGCTGTAGGTTTGTTATATATGGCCTTTATCATATTGAAATATGCTTCCTCTATTTCCACTTTGCTGAGAGTTTTTATCAAAAATGGGTGTTTGATTTTGTCAAATGCTTTCTCTGCAACTATTGATATGATCATGTAATTTTTGTCTTTCAATTTTTTTGTGTGATGTGTCAGGTTTATTGATTTGTGAATATTGTACCAACCTTGCATTCCTGGAATAAATTCCACTTGATCATGGTGTGTGATCTTTTTACTGTATTGCTGGATCTGATTTCCTAATATTTTGTTGAAGATTTTAGCATCTATGTTCATCAGGAATATTGGCCTATAATTGTCTTTCTTTGTACTGTCTTTATCTGGCTTTGGAATTAGGATAATGTTGGCTTCATAAAATAGTTTGGAAATGTTTCTCCCTCTTGTATTTTTTTGGAATAGTTTGAGGAGTATACGTGTTAGTTCTTTGAATGTTTGGTAAAACTCCCCTGTGAAGCTGTCCAGACCCAGGCTTTTGTTTGCTGGGGCTTTTATTATTATTATTATTATTATTATTATTATTATTATTACTGCTTCTATTTCATTAGCTGTTATCAGCCTATTCAGGTTTTCTGATTCTTCCTAATTCAATTTTGGGAGATTGTATTTTTGTACAAATTTTTCCATTTCATCAACATTGTCCAGTTTGTTGGGATATAGTTATTCTTAGTATTTCTTATAATCCTTTGTATTTCTGTGGTGTCAGTGCTTACTTCTCCACTTTTTTTCTGATTTAATTTATTTGGGTCCTCTCTCTTTGTGTCTTGATGCATCTGGCTAATGGTTCACCCATCTTGTTTATCTTTTCAAAGAACCAGTTCTTGCCGAAACCGGTTTGGCTCAGTGGATAGAGCGTCGGCCTGTGGACTGAAAGGTCCCAGATTCGATTCCGGTCAAGGGCATGTACCTGGGTTGCGGGCACATCCCCGGTGGGAGATGTGCAGGAGGCGGCTGATCGATGTTTCTCTCTCATCGATGTTTCTGACTCTCTATCTCTCTCCCTTCCTCTCTGTAAAAAATCAATAAAAATATATTTAAAAAAAAAAAAGAACCAGTTCTTAGTTAAATTGATTTTTTGTATTGTTTTTTAGTCTCTATCTCATTTATTTTTGCTCTATTCTTTATTATTTCATTTCCTATACTTACTCTGGGCTTTTCTTGTTATTCTCTTTCTAATTCTTTAAGTTGTATGGTTAAATTGTTCATTATTAATTGTTCTTGTTTTTTGAAGTAGGCCTATATTACCATGAACTTTCTTCTCAGCACTGCCTTTGCTTTGTCCCGAGGTTTTGAGTTGTTGTATGTTGATCTTCATTTGTTTCCAGGAAGTTTTTATTTCGTTCTTGATTTTATGGGTAACCCATTTACTGTTTAATAGCATGCTATTTACCCTCCATGTGTTTAACTATTTTGGGGTGTTTTTACTGCTTGATTTCTAATTTTATTCCACTGTGATATGAGAAGATGCTTGATATGATTTCAAACTTCTTGAACTTGTAGAGACATGTTCTGTGTCCAAACATGTGGTCTATCTTAGTGGATGACCCATGTGCACTTGAGAAGAATGTGTATTCTGCAGCTTTTGGGTGAAATGTTCTATAAATGTCAATTAAATTCATCTGATCCAGTGTGTCCTTTGGAGTCACTATTTCCTTGTACATCTGTCTTATTTCTGTATGCAAGTTCCCACTAAATTTGCACTATCTGATTTCTCCCTATTAAGTATTTTGTTGCATATTTCCAGTAGCAGACAGGCATCAGGGCTAGTTGTCACAAAAAGAAACAAAACCAAAACTGTGCTCAACATCCTAACTTCTGACTATTAGTTATTTGTGCTAGGGAGAAAAGGAATAATAAAATCCAGAAGAAAATAATAATAATTAGCTAATATTGTTGAGTTCATACTGTATACCAGGCTTTATAAGCTTTAACGTCCCAAATTAGCTACTAATTTTAAACCTTTCTCCTCAAAACTGTTTT
This sequence comes from Myotis daubentonii, assembly GCF_963259705.1. Lineage (NCBI taxonomy): Eukaryota > Metazoa > Chordata > Mammalia > Chiroptera > Vespertilionidae > Myotis > Myotis daubentonii. The sequence continues at coordinate 132,862,733 of NC_081842.1, forward strand.
GAAGAACTTCAATGATTAATGAATGTTACCAATTCAAATTTTACCTCCTTCTTTAAGACATTGTGCTAAGTGAATTTAGCCAATCACTAAAGGATTAATCCTGTATGACTCCACTTCAATGAGATACCTAGAATAGTCAAATTCATAGAGACAGAAAGTAGAATGGTGGTTGCCAGGGGCTAAAAGAGGGAGGATATGGTGAATTATTGTTTAATGGGTATAATTTCAGTTACGGAAAATGAAAAGTTTTGTAGATGGATTGAGGTAATGGTTGCACAATAGGAATGTACTAAATACCACTGAATGTACACTTAAAAGTAGTTAAAATGGTAAGTTTTATGTTATCTATATTTTGGCACAATTAAAATATGTTTTACTTCCATGTTCCTCTAATCTTAAGTGAAATGTTAACAAACTTTTAAAGTGCTTTAGGGCCCTACAAAAAGGAGGGGGGACGTTTAGTTGTGACCACAGGCATAGACTCATTGATCCCTTCTCCTTCCCTCTATGTACAACTATATACCTTGGAAGCGGTGTGGAAGCAACCAAAGGGGGATTCTGGAAGGTGTAAAGAGGAACCCCAGCATTGGAGTGACAATAAAGAGCAGGGGATCTTCCACCCACCCTCACCCCTCCCAACAAAAGAAATTAACCTAGACCCACATCTCTGATCCCATCCTAATAGTAGATAATGATCCAGGTAGGCTCATTATCTACCCACCGAAAGGAAGTTCCAACAACACCAGGTGAGTCCAGCATCACTGGAGAGAAAGACAAACCAGGAGCCCAACTAAAATAATTATCCAGAGGATGTTCTCCTCTTCCCTGCTGGAGGACATAGTCCTCCCCCACAAGAACCAGAGGGAGATCCCACCACAGCTAGGGCCTGGTCTAGGAAGCTTCCTAATACCTTGGGGCTGGAGACTCCCTTCCTTACTCAGAAACACCAAGTGTCCAGGCGTGGGAAGCTCCTCTGCCTCTCAGGCATCACCAACAGGGTCCAGTGGGAGCCCCACACGCACAAGCTGCCCTGTGCAAACCAAAATAGCACACTTTTCAAGTACTGAAAGAAAAAACTTGTCAACAACAAATGCTACATCCAGTGACCACCCTTTAGGAATGAAGGAAAAATACAGTCTCAGATAAAGGAAAACTAAAGAATTATCACTAGAAGAGGAACAGAGGAAAGAGCAACAGAGGACATAATGAAAAAACGAATATTAAAATGATTGACTTAAGCTTTAATCTATCAGTAACTACCTTAAATATAAATGGTCTAACTATACCAATTAATAGGCAGATATTGGCAAAGCAAATTTTAAAAATGATCTAACTATATGCTATTTACCAAAAATGTACTGAAAATTTAATGACATAAATTAAAAGTTTTAAAAATATACCATGTAGACATTACTTTTTGAAGGTAAAGTTGGCTATAATATTATTATATTAAATAGAAATCATAGTAAAGAAATTACCATACAGATAGGAACATTACATAATGATTAAAAAATCAATATACTAGTAAAACATACTAATCTTAAATACATATGCACCAAACAGCTGAGCTTCAAAAGACATGAAGTAAAAACTCATAGAACTGAAAGAAAAATTCTTTTAAATCCCAGTTGTAGTTAAGGACTTTAACACTCCCTTCACATCAAATAATAGTACTACTAGAAACAAAATCAGCAAGGATATGGAAGATCTAAATAGCACAATTAAGAAAGAAAACCAAATTTAAATACACATACAAGTAAAACACTTCATCAAACAGCTCAGCATACTTTTTATTTCCCAAGTGATCATAGATCATTCAAAAATATTATATCCTGAGCCATAAAAAAATTGCAACAAATTGAAAAAAAATTCAAATCATACAGAGTATGTTCTGTGATCAAACTAGCAATCAATAATAGGAAAAGGAGAGGAAATCTTTAAACTCTTAGAAATTAAACAACACACTTCTCAATGATCTGTAGGCCAAAGAAGAAGTCTCAAAGGAAATGTAGAACATAACTGAATAAAATGAAAATACAACATATCAATGTTTCAGAGATGCAGCTAAAGAAATGCTGAGAGGGAAATTTATAGCACTAAATGCTTCCATCAGAAAAAAAAAATCAGTAATCTAATACTTCATGTCAAAAACCTAGAAAAAGAGAAAAATAAACCCAAAGCAAGTAGGTGAAAATATGGTGAATAAAACCAGAAATCAATGAAATTGAAACAGGAAATCAATACAAAAAATAAATAAATAAAACTGATTCCTAAAAAAAATCAATAAAACTCTAGCAAGACTGAAAAAGAGAGAAGCAGCAACTCATTAATATCAGGAATGAAACTGAATATCATTATAGAAACTACAGCCATTAAAAAGGAAACCAAAGGAATTCCTGGAATAACTTTAGGCTGCTACATTCAACAACTTAAAGAAATAGACCAACTCCTCAAATACTATAAGTAACCAACACTCAGCCAAAATGAAATAGATAATCTATATAGTCCTATAGCCATTTTAGGACTATTATTAATTTTCAAATCCCAGGCTCAGGGGACTTCCCTAAAAAATTCTGCCAAAATTTACCAGAGAACTAACACAAATTTTACATGATCTTTTCTGGGAAATAGATGAAACATTTCCTACTCATTTTATGAGGCCTTTATAACTCTGACAAGAAAACCAGAGAATGCCAGTTTATGGAGCAAAACTACAGATTATTATCTCTCAGAAGCTTAGATGCAAAAATACTCAACATAATGTTAGTAAATTGATTCCAGCAATATATGAAAAGAATTATACAGCTTTAATGTGCAGCTACAGTAATCAAGACTGTGTGATACTGGCAGAGAGACAGAGGTATAAATCAATGGAAGGGAATCAAGAAGCCCGAAACAGGTCCAGAAAATTATGCAAAACTGCTGATTTTTAAGAAAGTTGCAAAAGCAAGTCAGTGGAGGGAAGGTAGCTCTTCAACAAATTGTATTAGAGAAATTGAACATCTATAGGCCAAAAAAAAAAAAGCAAATAAAATGAAATAAAAATTTACCTAAACCTCACTCTTTATATAAAATGTAACTCAAAATGGATCAGTTTTTGAAAAAAATAAACAGGGGAGAATATTTGCTGTATAGAGCTAGGCATAAAATTCTTAGACTCACACCAAAAAGAGATCCAATAAAGAAAAATTGATAAATTTGGCTTCATTAAAATTAAAAATATTTACTCTGTGAAAAACCCTGTTAAGAAGATAGGAAAGCAAGATGCAGACTGAGAGAAATTACTTGCAAACCATGTATCCAACAAATACTAGTTTTATCAAACATGACCTGTTCTATAGAATTTTTTTTTGATCAAGAGGATCAACTCCTATTCTCTCCAACAACTAGTTCACCACACTTGGTTAAAAGTATATTCCATGGCAATTATTCACACACATGATGCCTAATATCAGCAAGTTGGAAAAAAGGAAAAAAATGTTTTATTATAAGTCTAGATGAAGGTATAAGGAGATATAATTAATTATGCTTCAAAAAGAAAATGCTTACACCCTTTAAATATTTGGCCTGAGGAAGTTTTATGTGTGATTAATATCATTTTAAAGCTGGAGAAGACAGCTTTTAAAACAGTATGCTGGTCTAACTAAACAAAACTAATGAATAAATCTGTTTGGAGAAAGAGGGTGATATAATGAAAGAAGAAATTTAGTGTTTTGGGGCTCTTTATTGTTTTTCACTAAATTATTTTTCTACAACCTATTTATCTAAACTACATTACAGGAGTTACCAATGTCTTTAAAACTAGCACTATTTCCTTTATATTATTATTTCTATGTAAGTCGGAAATAATACAGGATTTTTTCACTAAAACTTCAAACCTGCAAAATTCTAATTGCTCAAATTTTGTTAAAATAGCTAAGCTCCAGTGTTCATTGAATTTTTAAATTCAATGTAAAATAAAAATATAGCAAATAAGCTTAACAAAAATAGCAGTGATTTTACAAATAAAAGTGGGTCAAACTTGTTGGCTAGTAATACAAAATATTCAAAAACAATGAGTCATGTGTTGGTGCTACAAAGCCCAACATCCGCTGTCCCTCATTGACAAGGTGTGAGCTTTCATGAACAGACTGATTTCTCTAAGAAAATGAATAGAATTCCAAAAGAGTCTAATTTTCTCCTATCTTATGCCAAAGGAAATAGTTAACTGTTTAACTCAAAATCCTTTTTTTCCCTAATTTATATTTCCTTTTTTATTTGTACCATCTATTTAGATTGAATGAATCACTCCAGATAAAAACACTGTCATTTTCTGCCAATTTTTATTTCAATTATTTCCACATTGAACACAGTCAATCACATACTTATACCATGTTAGAAACCGGAAGAAAGGTAGCAAATCAGTCATACTATTAAAGTTTTGAAAGCCAGCCTCAGGTTTAGAAAGAGTAAGTGAACTCATTTATTTTTTATTCCCACTTATAATTTTATCAGTTGACAAGGACCATACTTAACTAATGGAAATGCTACCCTGCTAAAGACTTGTCAAACTCATAGAATCAGAATAGAATGGTGGTGGCCAAGGGCTGGGGGAAAAGAAATTAGTTGCTAATAGAAAGGCATAAAGTCTCACTTCTGCAAGATGAATATGTTCTGGAGATCTGCTGGACAACAGATTTAACAATACTGTGGTGTACAATTAAAATTTCGTTAAGAAGGTAGATCTCATGTTAAGTATTATTATCACAGTAAAATAAAAATTAAAGGAGTCCTAGTGAACACTAATGCTACACACTAGAACAATTGGAAAGCTAGGTTGCTGCTTTGTCACGTCTAAGGAGTAAATTCTTCCCACTCAAGCATAAAAATCACATATTATAAATATGGAATAGAAGAACATTATAGCTCTATAGTTTCTTGTTTCCAGCTTATCCAAACTGTGCATTTAACTATGGGTACTTCTAGAAATGTTCTGGTTGAACAGTGGGGCCAAAGATAAGTCCATCTTGTTGCAGGTCCTCAGTAACCTTTCCTAAACCACGGCTTTGGAAGCTGTTCAGATATGTTGGCATTTTCCTACCCTGCTGGGTCACTTGTAGTGTCTCATATCCAGTCGATATCCACTCCTGCAGTATTATTGTGTGAGGACATTTGTCAAATATTGAGGCACTGGGTATCAACAGATTAAATGAGAGCGGCTGAGAACAAAAGAAATTCTTTGCTTGGATATTACATCTGTTTGAACAATTGCTGAATACACATGGCATGCTTGTGTTTCTTAACATGTTCACCATGATAGATTTAGGAACATACACACACACCCACAACCGCATCTACAAAACAAGGCGGGGGTGGGGAGTAAGTATTTACTACCCCTGCATTAAAGCCCACATTCAGAAAAGCATGCATCCTGAAAAAGGTTTTCAAGTATTTGAAAAAGAAAAGGAAGTACTTTCAAAACTGACTTTATGAGTGTCTCCTAAAATATTGATAATGGAGGATTTTTTAAAATGGTCTATGTTGATTCACTGGAGAGAAAGGTAAACCAGTTTGAATGATAATACACCCAATTGTCTTCTTATGTTCCTTACTGCACTGTTTAATAGCACAGATGCAGGGGAAAATTGACTGTGATGAATATATGAGAGCAAATAAAATGTTAAGGGTGTAAAATGTCCTGAAAACACGAGCTGTAATCTGATGTGTGGATCTAATCCACACACACTCTGTAATTAGAAACACACTGGAAGAAAGCAGTATACACACATTTGGACCTTTCCCTCAAACCTTTGTTTTGATCATTCACATGTGACACATTCATTTTTATTGCCATTTCCACTTAAAAAAAAAAGATTTTTGAAATGTAGCTTTTAAAAACCTCATAATGTTTTAAACCCTTCCAAATAATTTTTCAGTCTTCTTTCAAGAACGGAAACAACACAGCAGAAGATTCTAACCTGCTGGAAACGTTTTAAGCCCATCTCCTCTCTCTGTCCCCCAGATCCTTTGACACACCCTCCTCCCTCCTTTCTTAGTGTTAAACTGCTTCTCCACTTCCTTTACATCAGTGGGAACACTTCCCTTATGGGTGTCAGGATCTCTCGGAGGGGTCAGGGGCTGCCCTGCAGAGGAAATGACAAGCTGTGAAATGTAAAAGAACAATTCCTTCCACATGTTCCTCTGCTCCTGGAGCAGTGAGGGGCTGTCAGCTAGCATCACTCTGGAACCAAACGGGACTTTGCATCGTAGTTCTGTCAAAACTAATTTACAATTAAAGACCTGCATGACTGTTTAAAGCTTTTTCAATTCCAGCAGTTGTCTGAAATGACTTTGAGATTCAAGTGGATCAAAACAGATGATCTACTTGAATCTTGTTGTTGCAATTAACCATAATGGATGGTGAAGAAGTTCACAAAACAAGACAATGCTTAAAACAAATCATAACTTTTTTTAAAAATAAATCACTTAATGGCACAATCCTTACTACACCTCCAATTAACGTCTGTGTGGACATTTTCCAGTTGAGGCCTAATTTGGTGAGTTTAATGTTGCAGCTATTGGAAGTCTTATTCAGTTTGTAAATGAAGTTACAAGGTGATAACTTCATTGATCTAAAAGGGAGGGAGGAAAGGAAGGAAGGAAAAAGAAGGAAGGAAGGAAGGAAGGAAGGAAGGAAGGAAGGAAGGAAGGAAGGAAGGAAGGAAGGAAGGAAGGAAGGAGGAATTTTCCTTGAACAATTGATGCTTTTTAAAAAATATTTTTAAAACTTTAAAGTATTTTGATACTTTTTCATGACATATTAAAATAAGGCATTTAAAAATTGCAGGTATTTATCTTTCGTGCAGATTGATAACTTTGAAACATACCATGGTTCCCTCAGGCTGAATTTTGCATTCAGATAACTGACATCCATTTATGCTGTTTGAGAATTTAAGAAATCTAAGAAAACAAATGCTATCTCTAAAAATTGCCCCAACTTTTCACCTAATGGTGACTCTGAAGTGGCCATTCCAAATTCTTAAAATCTTATATATATTTTTTATAGAAATACTCATTCCTTACAAGCTACCTGAAAGTAATTAGACATAATAGGAAATTATTTCGGACCATCTCTCCACGAATTCAACTCCAACTGTCAAAAGCAAAGTCATATATTATATTTTCAAATATCAAATTCGTAATTCCTCCATAGAAGCAGGGTAACAACTGACTCACAAATTATTCACTAAAAGTATGCCTCAGTATGATAAAGGTAATTATTAGTATCTGAAAATTGCTTTCCTTATCTCCTATATGAGGAAATGGGGGCCTAAGGACTTCAGGCAACACGGTGTGGTGGCTTGTCTAAAACTGGCCACATCTACTCACACAGATCTCTTAATGAATGCACATCAATGAAATTCTAACCAGCCTGTCCATTGCTTCCTGTTCTAAGTTTTACGGGCCTTCAACTCTTCTCCGTCTGAGCTTCTACGGCTCCCACTGCTACTAATTAGTTTGTCTTCTCTTCTTTCCAGAACTTAGAGAGGCCACAACCTTCTCACCAGGCCACCCAATAAGTCCCTGAGATAGAACCACATACGTATGGCCAATTGATTTTTGGCAAAGGTACAAGGCAACTCAGTGGTGAAAGAATAGTATTTTCAACAAATGGTGCAAAAACAAAAAAACTTCATCCTTAACCTCAACTTTATTCAAAGGCTAAGTCCAAATGGATCATCAATCTAAATATAAAGTATAAAACAAGAGAACTTTCAGAAAACCAGAAGAGAAAACCCTGAGGTATAGGGTTAGGCAAAAAGTTCACATACATGATGTCAAAAGTATAATCTATCTAAAAATGATTAGTTGGACTTAATCAAAATGCAAAACTTTTGTTCTGTGGAAGACAGTGTTAAAAAATAGAAAAGCAAACTCCTGTTGGGGAAAACGGTTTATAAACTACATATTCAACAAAGGATTTGTATCCAGAATGTATAAACTCTCAAAACTCAACAGTAAAACAAACAAGCAAACAATCTATGAAAATTAATAAACAAACTTCATTTAAAATGGAGTCAGGCCCAGCTGGTGTGGCTCAAGGGTTCATTGTCACTATATGAACCAGGAGGTAATGGTTTGATTCCAGGTCAGGCAGGGCACATGCCCTGCTTGGGGTCTCGAACCCCAGTGTGGGGTGTGCAGGAGGCAGCCAATCAATGATTTCTCTCTCATCACTGATGTTCCTATCTCTCTCTCCCTTTCCCTTCCTCTCTGAAATCAATAAAAAGAAATTTTTTAAAGAGTGTATCATTTACAGCAAGACTGCAATTTGCACATAACTAGGCCAGCTCTTGCCTTGCTAATAATCTTTAGGAACCAAAACGAGAGAGGACCCAGAATTTCTGCTTGCAACAGAGAGCAGTTTCAGGTAACGCAATATCATCAAACTAATTTGAAAATGAATGGATCACTTTAACATTTATTATCTTATTTTATTCTCCCATAAATCTGAAAGTAAAAAATTCAGCTATCACTATTCATAATTCTCATGCATGAAAAACTTTCTCACAGAGGTTTCACAAATATTAAGTAGTCAACTGGTGATTCATACTGGTTTTCTGAATTCAAGTCTATTCCTTTCTATTTGCTGGCTTTGATAATGAGTAATGTAGTCTAGATGGGGAAACATACAAATGGGAAATACTAGGACACAATTGCTATGAAGGAAACGAACATTGGGGTCAGTCACCGGAGGCACTGATAGGGATTTTCTGAAAAGGAAGTTGCAAGCTAGATTATAAAGGATGAAAAGTTCATGTCAGTAAAAGACTCTTCCAGATAGAGGACACAGCATGAAAGAATGCCAGGAAGTAGAAACCCATTGCTATACTTTAAGGAATTGAAGAAAATCAGAGCCATCAACAGCTGCACATCAGTGTTTCTCAACTTTGGCTGCACATTAGAATCACAGGAGGTTTGGGTTTTTTTGCTTTGTTTCTTTGTTTTGTTTTTAGAATAATAATGTCCATGTCCTGCCTCCAGAGAATTTGATATATTTGTTCTGGGGCAGAGCCCAGACATGAGTATTTGTTCTAAGCTTCACAGAAGATTCAAGAAGCACCTTTTCATTAAGTTTGTTGAATGATAGACACAGGCAAATTTATATTTAAGTATGAATATACTTCTTTCAGAATTTATTAACATTTTGGTTGATTTTGAGTGAAACTTAACATTTTTTTAATCAGTTAGGTTGGATAGTCTGTTTTTATACTAAAAAAAACACATAATATTAATTGATTTCTATGTGTGGTACATGATATGATAACCAATGACTCTTTGTTTCCTATTATGTATGCTACTATATACATTATAAGCATGGCAAGGAATCTCTAGTGAAAAAAGAGATCATGGCATCATCAAATATCTATACTCCAAACAAAGTAAACTTACAAAAGTGGGTGAATGCCCTAATGGCAAAGGAATATAGCTGGAAATAGAGTACCAACATGGGATCACTAGCTGAAGCAGAAAATCATCATATACCAAAGTTAAGGTATGTTATCTCAAAGGTTCTTTGAATTGGCGTCCTGGATACATGGTACCCTTCTTATGGGAGTCTCAGAGTGTGTATATTTGACCTGTGTATCACTGAGACATCTGTAAGCAGTAAAACCCAGTCCCAAATTTTCTTAATAATGTTAGATGAAAAGAGAATGCCAAAACTCTCATGCTCTGAGTAAGTGCTTTTCTGCAGTTGGGTGGCTCGGCCCTTCCAGAGGTCTCAGAGCCTGATTTCTGCATCCTTATTTTGTCCTCAAGCCAAAACCTATACCAACTGTGAAAGCAATCACTTATTTTCAGAGGGACCAGAAGGGAAACTATTTAATAATATTAAGACATTTAAAATTAGAATTCCAAAGTACATCATTGTTCTTCAGTGATTTATGATTTTTCCTGAGTTTCACAAAGGTGTTTTTTTTTTTTTAGTTTTCTATTGTTGCTCTAATTTTACAAACATTTTCTTGCATATAAAACATTGGAGGGGATTTTTTTAATCTACTCTGAATTATTTTCTCTTTTTTTCTTACCTCAGAGGAAGAATTATTCTTTCTCCTTCCCAATACTCACCAGTCTCCTCTATCTTGTTTATGGTGGAAACTCATCCCAACAATTTCCCTCTTTCTCTTTTGTTCTCAATCTTGCCTCCTCCAGGTCTTTCCCCTTTGTTTATGAAGTGAGAGGTAAGTGTCCATCCTAAAATCTACAGCAAACTTCCCTCAACTCATGACTCCGTTAAGCTTGCTCTTGAAAATCTCTCCTTTATCGCATACTCAAGAGCTCCCCCTATATGCACTGCCTTTGTTTCCTCTCTCTTCCTTCCTCCTGTGGCCATTACAGTTTGGTTTTGTTACTGGAGAATTAAACTCCCTGGTCACTCATGGGAGGTTCTTGGGGTACCACCGAAATAAGCATTTTCAGAAGCCCCCACAGGAGGATGGGATATAGAAGGTTTTATTTGCATGGAGTTACATGTCTCAGGTTGCAATGTCCCATTTCCCCCAAGCCAGTCCTGACAGGGGGCCAGGTGGGAGTTAGCATTCAGGACAGATGAAAGTCTATTAGTCCATGTGTGGAGTCCATCATGGCCGTGCGCCATGTGGGCGCAGGGGAGTGTGCCCTGCAATAGGAGCCACGGGAGCCAGGCACCCTGGAGCCAAGACCAGAGAGAGCTTTCTCTGTTTTGAAGTTATATATGTATTTAGATTTTGTGAGCTTGTAGTGGCCATGCCCATACTGGCCAATTATCTATTTCCAGGTTTGTGTGATGGGCAAGCATTTTTCCACAACACTCAGACTTTGCTGGGCATGCATCTAAACTGCCTTTATCTAGTCCCTTCCCCCATCAATCAGTGGGGAGCAGAGTTGGAGAATGTTAAATGCAGTTTTTTTGCAAAGCTGTATCAATAGCACCCTTATATTATCTGGTATCCCCCCCTTTTGTTCCTTTCCTGTTAAATAATAACCAGGTTTTGTGCCCTTGTTTCTTACTATTCTCTCAAAGAGTATCAACATTCATTTTATTGTCAAAGCAAACTATGCTTTCATCTTTATCCTAGTCAGTATTTCCAGAGTCTTGCTAAGGCAAAATGAGGTTCATACACCAGCAGCACATGGACCTGCACCGTGTGGAAACTTTAGGATCGAAACCCCATCTCAGACCTGCTGAATCCGCATTTTCATTTCGCCTAGATCAGTGGTTGGCAAACCGTGGCTCATGAGCCACATGCGGCTCTTTGGCCCCTTGAGTGTGGCTCTTCCACAAAATACCACGTGCAGGCGCACACGTACAGTGAGAAGTTGACTTATAACTTTAAGTAAAGTTTATTAAGTTAATTTTAGGGAACATTGTGGAGTGAAAGAAGATGTAGTGTTGAGGATTGAGAAAGGTATGTTCAGATGGTTTGGACATATAGAGAGGATGAACGAAAGGAGTTAGATGAAACAAGTATACAAGACAAGCGTGGATGGGAGAGTTGGAAGGGGTCCACCTCAGCGAACGTACCTCAATCAGATTGAGGACGTTTTTAACAAAGGCTAGCTTAGGAGTACCCTAATTAAGTTAATAACAATGTACCTACCTATATAGTTTAAGTTTAAAAAATTTGGCTCTCAAAAGAAATTTCAATCGTTGTACTGTTGATATTTGGCTCTGCTGACTAATGAGTTTGCCGACTACTGGCCTGGATAGTTGGGTGATTTGTATGCATGTAAAGTTTGAGCAGCACTGCTACAGAATATTTTGCTTATGTAACCACCCTCTCTCTACTTGAGACTTAAAATCCCATGACCTCTATGATGTCATACCTCCTGATATTTCTCCTACTTGTTTGGATTGCTCATTTGCAATTTACTTTGTTCTTTCTCTCATCTATTCCTTAAATAAAGATTTCCTACACTTTTCTCACATTTCCTTGGTAAACTCACCCATTCCTATTGCTTTAGTCTCCCCTTTTATCAGGATAAGATCATATGGTTCTTCTGAACTTTAAGTCCATTTTCTTAACTCCACGCTAGTAATTGTCTTTTTAATTCCACCAACACGTTAAACTCAATTTGACCCAAACCATTGGTAAACATTTATCTGAAACCAGCTCCTTTAAGTACCTCATCTCTGATAAGGGTAGTACTATTTTTCTTACCTGAGATAGAAATACTCAAGACTATAATTTCATGGTTTTTTTAAATTATGACATAACTATTCACCTACCAAATCCTGTTGATTCAATTTTAACATGTCTCTTAAATTTTCTTAATTGTATTATCTTATATTACTCTAATTCAGGCCCCACCCATCTCTTCTTTGAGCTAATGTAATATACTGGACTTCTTGCCTTAAAGTTATCCTTGCCCAAATCCATCCCTTCATGTATGCTGGAATCCAATGGTTCCTAACAGTTACTCAAAGATACTTGGTGCCATTCTGACTTCCTAACTTTTCTCATGACTTTTTTTTTCATTGTGTTCACCTTTTGAACTACATGTTATCTTTGTCCAAAGCACAAACTAGTCTTGTCCTTGTCTTTTGGGTAAAAAGACCCAGGTTTTTACCCAAAACAATTTCCATCTATGTTTGCCTTTCCCTAGGACATGACTGTGAAATTGACATACAGTTCCCCAGATCTTACCAATATAGGATTTAAATTGGGGTTACATTAAAAAGAATTTCAGGCAAATTTCAACTGCCCTCAAAAGCTCACTCATTTGTTTCTGGGCACCTGCCAACCTCTCTCATATGAGCTCATAATGTACTCATTTATACTGTCCCACAGTGGCCTCTGTAACTGTAATTGTGTATATAGTATGCCTTATTGTCTCATAGGATAGTATAGACTATAACAGTATACTTCCTGTCTTATAGAAATTCAGTGAGAAGGTTTTCTCTTTTAGCAGGTTAGAGAGTGTTTCATGCAGTTCCATTCTCCTGGGGAATCCCACACTGAAATGGTGAAATATAAAACAAATCTGATAGACAGAAAACATGCATTTCCCACAACCTCCCTTCTCACCTAACAACTAAATCTTTGCTACTTAGCACTTATATCTGCTTCACTCCTTTGGTCTCTCCCACAAAGCTTTCTGGTCCTGCATGTGAATAAAGTGCTGGTAGGCCCTCCCATCATCTAGTCAGCATGTGGACATGTACAGATCTCAGTGGTGGAGTGGGCATGAGATCAAGTAAACCCCTGGAGGCCAGGGATTTCATGTTATTTTGATTAATAATCTCACATCATTTAGAAACATGCTTTGCTGATAGTGGTAGCATGATAAAACTCTCCTGAATTAAATTCTACATCACAAAACACATAGATCGTGCCAGAGACCATTGTTAATGCAATGTAGACACATACAAAATAAAATTATCAAGCATAACAAATAATTCCCTAGTTTGCTTCCTAAAAAGTAAGACAGCCTAAAAATGGTAATAACCCAAAAGTTATATCATAGCTCTTTTCTTCCAGCATTTCATAATTATTTTTGGCCTTAGGCATCCACCTCTTTGCAAAGCTTATCAGCACTTAAAACATCAACTATCGGATTAAACTCAGAATCTTCTTGAGGTGTGTGCATGCGTGTGCTGTGTGTGTGAGAGCACATGCATGCACATGTGTATTTAGAAGTGAACATTAAAGTCACTTTTTTTCCATGATTTGGGGGCTGTAGTAGATTCAGCAGATTACATCTGGAGCCTATCAATGTGGGACAGCTTGTGGAAGATCATAAACATATTTTTCAGAGGGAAATGTTGCAGCCATGAACACACACCACGTGGTCACCCCTTCCCTAAGGTCTGTTCCTTTAATTGTAAATAGCCAGAAAGCCATCAAGCCAGAGTTTAATAAACTTTTAATTTGAAATGAATTACCACATGTTGTGTTTTTTTACCCATTATTAAATCTCTTAGCAACATATCAGTGGCAGAAACAACATACTGTATCACAGTTCTGATATATTAGAAAACAAACCCATGGGGGATATTAACTGCTAATAATATGTTTAGGAATCCTCCAAGAAAAATAAATAAATATAAGCAATGTAGCAGACATACATTCAAAGATATCTTATGTTTTATTTTTGTGTAAATTTATTCTGAATTGGAGCAAAACGTCCCTGTGCAGTCTTTCAATGGGAGGCTTCAATCAATCCCTGAGCTCAGAGCAGAGCAAATTAAAATCAGCCTTTTCCAAAGCATTTTTCTAAAGCATAAAACATTCTTCCTCTCATGGTATGTAGTGTCCTCTTATTGAACATGTCAGTATTCATGTTTCTTGGATGTTACCTATCTTCCTTTTAGGGAAACTGGGATCTGCATTCTAGAAGCCAAGTTCACAGCACAGTGCAGTAGGTTTGGAAGATATAGCCGCAGTGCCCTGAGGAAAAACTAGAAAACAAGAATGATCTGGTAAAAAATGGGCTAAAAGTAATTGACATAGTACTGGAAGTGCTACCTATATCAATTGGACAAGAAGAAGAAATGAAAGGCATCCAAATTGAAAAAAAAGACATAAAACTGTCATTATTCACAGATGACATGATACTGTACATAGAAAACCCTAAAGACTCCATCAAAAAATTATCGGACTTAATAAATGAATTCGGCAATGTAGCAGGATACAAATATAACGCCCAGAAATCTATGGAATTTCTATACAACAATAGTGAACTTACAGAAAGAGAGATTAATAAAACAATCCCATTTACCATTTCACCAAAAAAAATAAGATACCTAGGAATAAACTTAACTAAGGAGGTAAAAAGACCTGTACTCAGAAAACTACAGGACACTGAAAAAAGAGATAGAGGAAGACATAAACAGATGGAAGCACATACTGTGTTCATGGATTGGTAGAATCAACATCATTAAAATGTCCATACTACCCAAAGTAATCTATAGATTCAATGCACTCCCCATTAAAAATACCAATGGCATATATCACAGACTTAGAATGAACTCTCCAAAAATTCATATGGTATAAAAAAAGACTCCAAATAGCCAAAACAATCCTGAGAAAGAAGAACAAAGTAGGAGATATCTCATACCAGATATTAAGCTGTATTACAAAGCCACTATTTTCAAAACTGCCTGATACTGACACAAGAACAGACACATAGATCAATGGATTAGACTAGAGAACCCAGAAATTGACCCAAACCACTATGCTCAATTAATATTTGACAAAAGAGGCAAGAGCATACAATGGAGTTAAGACAGTCTCTTTAATAAATGGTGTTTGGAAAATTGGACAGATACATACAAAAAAATGAAATGACCACCAACTTAAACCATACACAAAAATAAACTCAAAATGGATAAAGGACTTAAATATAAGATGGGAAACCATAAAATCCTAGAGGAATCCACAGGCAGCAAAATCTCAGACATATGCCTAAGCAATTTCTTCACCAATACAACCTCTAGGGCAATAGAAACCAAAGAGAAAATAAACAAATGGGACTACATTAAAATAAAAAACTTCTGCACAGCAAAAGCAACCATCAGCAAAACAACAAGAAAGCCCACTGCATGGGTAACATATTTGCCAATGTTATCTCTGGTAAGGGTTTAATCTCCAACATTTACAGGGAACTCATACAACTTAACAAAAGGAAGATAAACAACCCAATAAAAAAATGGGCAATGGACTTGAATAGATACTTTTCAAAAGAGGACATAAGGAAGGCCAAGAGACATATGAAAACATGCTCAAAGTCACTAATCATCCAAGAAATGCAAATCAAAATGACAATGTAGTACCATCACACACCTGTCAGAATGGCTATCACCAACAAATCAACAAATGACAAGTGCTGGAGAGGATGTGGAGAAAAAGGAACACTTGTGCACTGCTGGTGGGAATGCAGACTGGTGCAGCCACTATGGAAGACAGTATGGAGTTTCCTCAAAAACTAAAAATGGAACTCCCATTTGACCCAGTGATCCCACTTCTAGGAATATATCCCAAAAACTAGAAACACCAATCAGAAAGGATACAGGCACCCCTATGTTTGTAGCAGCATAATTTACAATAGCTCAGATTTGGCCAAAACCGGTTTGGCTCAGTGGATAGAGCGTCGGCCTGTGGACTGAAAGATCCCAGGTTCGATTCCGGTCAAGGGCATGTACCTGGGTTGCAGGCACATTCCCAGTAGGAGATGTGCAGGAGGCAGCTGATCGATGTTTCTGACTCTCTATCTCTCTCCCTTCCTCTCTGTAAAAAATCAATAAAATATATTTAAAAAAATAAATTAAAACAAACAAACAAAAAACAATAACTCAGATTTGGAAACAGCCTAAGTGGCCATCAGCAGAGATTGGATTAGAAAACTGTTGTACATCTATGGAATACTATGCTGTGGTAAAAAAGAAGGAATTCTTACCATTTGCAACATCATGGATGGAACTGGAGAGCATTATGCTAAGTGAAATAAGTCAATTGGTGAAAGATAAATACCATATGATCTCACTCATTTGTGGAATATAATGAACAACATAAACTGATGAACCAAAACAGATGCAGAAACAGAGAAGCATTTATCAGACCATCAAACTTTAGAGGGAAGGTAGGGGAAGGTGGGGGTAAGGGGGAGAGATCAACCAAAGGACTTGTATGCATGCATATAAGTATAACCAATGGACACAGACATCAGGGGGGTGAGGGCATGAGCTGGGGGGGGCAATGAGGGGGATAAAGACACATATGTAATACCTTAATCAATAAAGAAAAAAAGAAAATAAAAATACATCTAATTTGTAAAATAAAATTTAAAAAGTTAGTAAAAGTAATTGCTTCTCATTGTCTCAGTATCCTAAAACTCAGTATCGCTAAAATAACATTACTATGTCAGAACCTACTTTCTCAAAGTTAAACATTCCAACGTAAGATTTTTAGTTCCATGCTTAAATCTAAAACATTAAATGAATAAAAAAGGAAGTAATAAATGAAGAAATCCACATTGCAAATGCCTGTTTTAAGTGTCCCACATGGTGGCTTCAGAGTTGACAGGACATTTAAACTTAATATTTTAAACAAAAAATCAACTGTGATAGTTTTCTACCTTTTTGTCTAGTGAGACCATAATCATTTCTTTTACTCTCTTAATTTATTATTTATGTCTTAAGAATATGACCTGCAACTAACAGAAAACTTTTAGATTTGTTCTTTCCCATGGGCTGGCCTTTTATGCACTACTAGATGCCTGGTGTACGAAATCTGTACACTCACGAGGGAGGGGAGGGGCATCCCTCAGCCTGGCCTTCACCCTCTTGCACTCCAGGAGCCCTCAGGGGATATCCAACTGATGGCTTAGGCCCACTCCCTAAGCCAGCAGTAGGACATCCCACCACCACTGCTGCATTAGCCAGCCATGAGCCCAGCTTCTGGCTGAGCAGTGCTCCCCCTGTGGAAGCACCCTGACTGCCAGGGGGCAGCTCCTGTGTTGAGCGTCTCCCCCCTGTTGGTCAGTGCACATCATAGCAACTGGTCATTCTGCCATCAGGTCAAAACTGGCTCTCCAACATCCCCTGAGAGGTCCCATATTGCGAGAGGTTGCAGGCCAGGCCGAGGGACCCCACTGGTGCATGGTCAGGGCTAGGAGGGACACAGGATGTTGGCCAGCCAGGGAGGGACCGCAGGAGGGCTCCAAGGCATGTCCAGCCTGTCTCGTTCAGTCCTGATCTGCAGAACCCCAGAAGCAAGCTAATCTACTGGCTGGATCGTCTGCCCCCTATTGGTCAGTGCACATCATAGTAATTGGTTGAGCATCCTTAGCATATCATTAGCATGTTACACTTTGATTGGTTGAAGAGTTGACTGGACTACTGGACACTTAGCATATTAGGCTTTTATTATATAGGATCTGGTCTTTCTCCAACCGCCAGTACCGTAGGCTCATTGTACCCCCCTCCCCCTGCTCCTCACTTTCCCTTTATGCACACAAAGCATATTGACAACAGCACACATATTGTTATCCACCTAGGATATTTGCATCTAAAATAGAAAATTAAAGCCTTAAATCTATTAAATTCCAACAGAGAATGCTTAAAATTGTACTTTCTGAGGACTGCTATCTCTATTCATTATCCTCCAAAATCAGACTATGATGTGGGTCACCTCTTACCTTCTCTGCCTATAAGTAAAGCAAATCCAAGTTCTCAAGTATAAGAAACAATATACTTTAATTAGGTTGCCTTATAAGTTGGCATTTATTACCTAGCTTCATTACATATTTCATTTCTAATTTATTTTCACAAATATTTGTTTAAAGCCAACTGGCATAATTTGATATATATGAATTCTGTGTATAAAATTTCAACATTTTCAGGTATACACAACTCTAAAAGTCACTTTTAGTTGTCAGGAGGCGGTTGCATTTTAGTAATCATTAGCTGATAATAATGGTTTACTCAAAGGGAACCAGGTCAGGTATGGATACCAAAGCTCAGGGTTTTCCCCAAGGGCTCTAGAAATTGAGCCAAGGAATCAGTGGAGCTTGTATTTGACCCAACAAGGCATAATCACTAAGAAATTTGGAAAGCCCCAGCCACAACATAAGAACATGGAGATTGAACATGAAGCTCTGTGTTGCCCAGCTCATAGGCAGAACAAGACAGATAGGGAGATGTCACCTAAAAAGTCAGTGTAGGTTTTGAGTCTGACCATTATGGTAGAAACCCCCAACATCCTTACACAAAACACTGCCGTTTCCTTGAACTATGCCCTCAACCCAACACTTCTATCACTCTACATTCCTTCTCTGGTTAAACTCAACCACTCCAGCTAGAGTCTGTGTGTTTATGCCTCTGTAATATACTGATTCTCCTTCTCTACTCTCCAGCTCTCTTCTGAGCTTCACCTACACATTCCCAATGGTCTCTTGAACATTTTATTTAGATACAATATAATAACAGTAGGTCCAAAATCAAGCTCATGGATTTTTTTCTAATCTTATCCCTCCTTCTTTTATCATCTGCTGTTTGATATCCACATCTACCCATGCTAAAAAATTAGGAATCATCCTTAATTGTATCTCACTAATTAATCAACAGGAACATTCTTATCCTTAGTTCTATGATCAGTTCTACTGCACCTCTTTAATATTTTATAAGTGTATACTCTCTTCTACAACTTTATATCTCTGCCCTAATTCAGATCCTTATCTGTTAACTGGACCAATCTAAATCTTTTCTAATTGATCTATTTCTAGATATGTCCTCTTCAAATAAATTCTCCTAAACATTATGAGAGGGATCTGCCTAAAATAGAAATGGAAATACACAATTTCCCTTCTTAAGATTCTTTAATCTCTCCTCAATACCAATTTCTCATCAGCCACAATAGACACAAAAAGAAAATGGATCAAATAGTGAGGAAATGCTCTGGTTTCTCTTCAGATCGCATAAATCTTTCGCCTTTTACAAATAGTGAGGAAAAACTATTACTGTCCTAAAATTTTATACGTGGATAATGTATCAAAAGTGAGATAAAATAATGATTTTTGAAGCTTACAGTGGCTATAATAGTTTACCACTCACAGATCCAAACTAAATGACTTACTAAAAAATTATTTCAAAATTCAGAAAAAGAGAACCAGAGTGAAGACATGCTATATTAAAAATATTTTGAAACACAGATATCGATCCAGAATGTCAGTAAGCCCTAACCGGTTTGGCTCAGTGGATAGAGCGTCAGCCTGCAGACTCAAGGGTCCCAGGTTCAATTCCGGTCAAGGGCATGTACCTTGGTTGCGGGCACATATCCAGTAGGGAGTGTGCAGGAGGCAGCTGATCGATGTTTCTCTCTCATTGATGTTTCTAACTCTCTACCCCTCTCCCTTCTTCTCTGTAAAAAATCAATAAAATATTATATTAAAAAAAGAATGTCAGTAAGTTAATTTTCTATAGAGAATAAAAATGTAATTACACTAGAGGCCCGGTACACAAAATTCGTGCACTGGGGGATGTCCCTAATCTGGCCTGCACCCTCTCGCAGGCCAGGACCCCTCGATCCTTACTGCCTGCCTGCTCTCCACTCCTTACCGCTCAGCTCACTGCTCATTAGCCCTGCTGTGGAGGTGGGAGAGGCTCCTGCCATTGCTGCTGTGCTCAACAGCCATGAGCCCGGCTTCTGGCCGAGCAGCACTCCCCCTGTGGGAGCACACTGACCAGTAGGGGGCAGTTCCTCCATTGAGTGTCTGCCCCCTGGTGGTCAGTGCACATCATAGTGATCAGTCATTCTGGTTATTCACCTTAACAGTTGCTTTTATTATACAGATTTTTTTTGCTTAATTAAGAGAAACTGAAAGCCTACCTAATACTAATGTAACAGTAGATGGAGGTGTTTAATGGGTAGCTAAAGCATACCAAAAGTCCTTGCCTCATCCAGCAAGAGAAGAGAAGTACTGGATAAACTTAGATTTTAAAGATAATTTATAGTTAAATGTGTAGTTAAGAAAATTAACTATAATGTTTAGAGAGAACCAAGATGGCGGCGATATAGGCAGACGTGTCCCAGGTCGTGTCCCGGAGCAAATGGAACGAGCAGCTGAAGCTAGTAACACTCACACCGAATTGGCGAAATTGCTCAGCTGGAGAGAGGGTTTACAGCCGGGAAGAGCAGAACTCCCCTGCAGATCCAAGCAACAGCAACCTCCTGAGCACCTCATCCTCTGCTGAGGAACAGCAGCTGTACGTGAAACCTCGCCCCACCAGCCGGAGGAGCCACCACAGCTGTGAACAGCACCCACCAGAGGAGCTGCTGCCAACTGAAGAGCAGCTGCTACCGCAACCGCCCGAAGAGCAACCACAGACCAAGGAGTCACTGCCAAGAAGGGAGCAACCACTGAACAACTCAACGTCTAGATATGTCAGTGAGATCAAACATGGGTAGACAAAGAAACCCCCAAAGGAAAGAGAAGGAGGACTCTCCAGAAAAGCAGCTAAGTAATACAGAGGCATGCAACATGACAGATAAAGAATTCAGAATAAGGATCCTAGAGTGCATAAACCGGATGGAGGAAAAAATCGACAACCTCTGCAAGAAGCTAGAAGAAACAGATGAAAAAATCGATAACATATGGAAGAAGCTAGAAGAAACAGATGAAAAAATCAACAACCTAAGTAAGACCCAAGAAGAAATGAAGAGTGATATAGCTGCAATGAAAAACTCCATTGAAAGTATCAACAGTAGACTAGGAGAAGCGGAGGACCGAATAAGTGAATTAGAAGACAAGGAAGCAAAACACACCCAAAATGTACTGCAATTGGAGAAAAAAATTAAAAGACAGGAGGAGAGCCTAAGGGAGCTTTGGGACAACATGAAACGAAACAACATACGAATAATAGGAGTACCAGAACAACAGAAAGATGAACAAGGATTAGAAAACCTACTCGAAGAAATAATATCAGAAAACTTTCCTGAGGTGGGGAAGAAAAAAGTCACACAAGCCCAGAGAGTCCCAAACAAGGTGAACCCAAAAAGACCCACACCAAGACACATCATAATCACCATGGCAAATGTTCAGGACAAAGAGAGAATCTTACAGGCTGCAAGAGAGAGACGGAAAGTTACATACAAGGGATCTCCCATTAGATTGTCAAATGACTTCTCAACAGAAACACATCAGGCCAGAAAAGAATGGACTGAAATTTACAAAGTGATGCAAATCAAAGGACTGAATCCAAGAATACTCTATCCAGCAAGGCTATCATTCAAACTTGAAGGGGAAATAAGAAGCTTCACAGACAAAAAAAGACTAAGGGAGTTTGTCACCACCAAGCCAGCAATGCAAGGAATGCTAAAGGGACTGGTATAAAAAGAAGAAATAAAAAGCTCAGAAAGAAAACAGCCACACACACACACAAAAAGAAATGGCTACAAACAAGTACCTTTCAATAATAACTTTAAACGTAAACGGACTAAATGCTCCAACCAAAAGACATCGAGTGGCTGAATGGATAAAAAAACATGACCCATACATCTGCTGTCTACAAGAAACCCACCTCATTAGAAGGGACTCACACAGACTGAAAGTGAAAGGATGGAAAAATATCTTTCAGGCAAATGGAAAGGAAAAGAAAGCTGGGGTAGCAATACTTATATCGGACAAAATAGACCTCAAAGTGAAGGCCTTAACAAGAGATAAGGAAGGCCACATCATAATACTAAAGGGATCAATACAACAAGAAGATATAACCCTGGTAAACATATATGCACCCAATGTAGGAGCACCCAAATTCATAAAAAAAACTCCTGGAAAATATCAAAGGAGAGATCGACAACAATACAATCATAGTAGGGGACTTTAATACACCATTGACAGCACTGGATAAGTCCTATAGACAAACAATCAGCAAAGATACAGCAATCCTAAATGACTCATTAGATCAGATGGACTTAATAGACATCTTCAGAACACTTCACCCCAAAGCCAGAGAATATACGTTCTTCTCAGGTGCTCATGGGACATATTCAAAAATAGACCACATATTGGGTCACAAGCAAAGTATCCCCAAATTCAAGAAGATTGAAATCATAAAAAGCGTCTTCGCAGACCACAATGGCATAATATTAGAAATAAACTACAATAAAAACAACCCAAAATACTCAAACACCTGGAAGCTGAATAGCATGCTACTAAATATTGATTGGGTTACCAATGAGATCAAAGAAGAAATTAAAAACATCCTGGAAACTAATGACAATGAAAACACAACAATCCAAAACCTATGGGACACATTGAAAGCAGTCCTGAGAGGGAAGTTTATAGCTCTACAGGCCTATCTCAAAAAACAAGAAAAAATGGTAGTAAATCATCTAACTCTACAACTCAAAGAATTAGAAAGAGAGCAACAAGAAAACCCCAGAGTGAGCAGAAGGAAGGAGATAATAAAGATTAGAGCAGAAATAAATGACATAGAGACCAAAAAAACAATACAGAAAATCAATGAAACCAAGAGCTGGTTCTTTGAAAGGATAAACAAGATTGATAAACCTCTAGCCAGACTCACCAAGAAGCAGAGAGAGAGGACCCAAATAAATAAAATCAGAAACGATAGAGGCGAAATAACAACAGACCCCACAGAAATACAAATGATTGTTAAAAAATACTATGGACAGCTCTACTCCAACAAACTAGACAACCTGGAGGAAATGGACAAATTCCTAGAAAAATACAGCATTCCAAAACTCAATCAGGAAGAATCTAAAAATCTCAACAGGCCAATAACTATGGAAGAAATTGAAGCAGTCATCAAAAAGCTTCCATCAAACAAAAGCCCAGGACCAGACGGCTTCACAGGGGAGTTTTACCAAACATTCAAGGAAGAACTAAAACCTATCCTCCTCAGACTACTACAAAAAATTCAAGAGGAAGGAACACTTCCAAGCTCATTCTATGAAGCCAGCATCACCCTAATACCAAAACCAGGTAAAGACAACACAATGAAAGAGAATTACAGGCCAATATCCCTCATGAACATAGATGCCAAAATCCTCAACAAAATCTTAGCAAATCGGATCCAGCAGTACATCAGAAAGATCATACACCATGACCAAGTAGGATTTATCCCAGGGATGCAAGGATGGTACAATATCCGCAAATCAATAAACGTGATACATCACATAAACAAATTGAAAGAAAAAAACCACATGGTCATATCAATTGATGCAGAAAAAGCATTTGACAAAATTCAACACCCATTTTTGATAAAAACTCTCAGCAAGGTGGGAGTAGAAGGATCATACCTCAACATAATAAAAGCCATATATGACAGGCCCACAGCCAACATCATACTCAACGGACAAAAACTAACACCATTTCCCCTAAGAACAGGAACAAGACAGGGATGCCCCCTCTCACCACTCCTGTTCAACATAGTACTGGAAGTGTTAGCCATTGCAATTCGGCAAGAAGAAGAAATAAAAGGCATCCAAATTGGAAAAGAGGAAGTAAAACTGTCCTTATTTGCAGACGACATGATATTATACATACAAAACCCTAGAGATTCCATCAAAAAGCTACTAGACTTAATACATGAATTTGGCAATGTAGCAGGATACAAAATTAACCCCAAGAAATCTGAGGCATTTCTATACACCAATAGTGAACTTTCAGAAAGAGAGATTATAAAAACAATCCCGTTTACCATTGCACCGAAAAAACTAAGCTACCTAGGAATAAACTTAACTAAAGAGGTAAAAGACCTCTACTCAGAAAACTACAGGACGTTGAAAAAAGACATAGAGGAAGACATAAACAGATGGAAGAACATACCGTGTTCATGGATTGGTAGAATCAACATCATCAAAATGTCCATACTACCCAAAACAATCTATAAATTCAACGCACTTCCCATTAAAGTACCAACAGCATACTTCAGAGATCTAGAACGAACTTTCCAAAAATTCATCTGGAATAAAAAAAGACCCCGAATAGCTGCAGCAATCCTGAAAAAGAACAAAGTAGGTGGGATCTCAATACCAGATATCAAGTTGTATTACAAAGCCACTGTTCTCAAAAACTGCCTGGTACTGGCACAAGAATAGGCATATAGATCAATGGAATAGAATAGAGAGCCCAGAAATTGGCCCGAACCAATATGCTCAATTAATATTTGACAAAGGAGGCAAGAACATACAATGGAGCCAAGATAGTCTCTTCAATAAATGGTGTTGGGAAAATTGGACAGATATATGCAAGAAAATGAAACTAGACCACCAACTTACACCATACACAAAAATAAACTCAAAATGGATAAAGGACTTAAATGTATGACAGGATACCATAAAAATTCTAGAAGAATCCAAAGGCAAGAAAATCTCAGACATATGCCGAAGCAATTTCTTCACTGATACAGCTCCTAGGGCACTTGAAACTAAAGAAAAAATGAACAAATGGGACTACATCAAAATAAAAAGCTTCTGCACAGCAAAAGAAACCATCAACAAAACAACGAGAAAACCCACTGTGTGGGAAAACATATTTGCCAATGACATATCTGATAAGGGCCTAATCTCCAAAATTTATAGGGAACTCATACAACTTAACAAAAGAAAGATAAACAATCCAATCAAAAAATGGGCAAAGGACCTAAATAGACACCTTTCAAAAGAGGACATCCAGAAAGCCAAGAGACATATGAAAACATGCTCAAAGTCACTAATCATCCGAGAGATGCAAATCAAAACAGCAATGAGGTACCATCTCACACCTGTCAGACTGGCTATCATCAACAAATCAACAAACGACAAGTGCTGGAGAGGATGTGGAGAAAAAGGAACACTTGTGCACTGCTGGTGGGAATGCAGACTGGTGCAGCCACTATGGAAGACAGTATGGAGTTTCCTTAAAAAACTGAAAATGGAACTCCCATTTGACCCTGTGATCCCACTTCTAGGAATATATCCCAAGAAACCAGAAATACCAATCAGAAAGGATATATGCACCCCTATGTTCATAGCAGCACAATTCACCATAGCTAAGATCTGGAAACAGCCTAAGTGCCCATCAGTAGATGAATGGATTAGAAAACTGTGGTACATCTACACGATGGAATACTATGCTGCTGTAAAAAGGAAGGAACTCTTACCATTTGCAACGTCATGGATGGAACTGGAGAGCATTATGCTAAGTGAAATAAGCCAGTCAATAAAGGAAAAATACCACATGATCTCACTCATTCGTGGACAATAGAGACCATTCTAAACTTTTGAACAATAATAGATACAGAGGCAGAGCTGCCTCAAACAGATTGTCGAGCTGCAGCGGGAAGGCCGGGGAGGGTTGGGGGGCAGGAGGTAGGGGGGTAAGAGATCAACTAAAGGACTTGTATGCACGCATATAAGCATAACCAATGGACATAAGACACTGGGTGATAGGGGAGGCTAGGGGACTGTCTAGGGCGGGGGGATAAAATGGATACATATGTAATACCCTTTGTAATACTTTAAGCAATAAAAAAAAAATATTAAAAACAAAAACAAAAACAGGAAAAAAAAAAGAAAATTAACTATAATGTTTAAAATAATTAACAAAAAAGGCTATAGATTTTAAACAGCAGAAGATAAGTAAAATAAAGAAAATTATTTTGAATTAAAAAGAAATTAATATAAAAGGTAATTTTTTAAAAAAGCAGAAAAATAGAAGACAAAAATAAAAACTTAAATGTTATCAATAAGTACAAATATAACAGAAAGCAATAATTATAAAAAAGTAAACTTACCTATTAAAAAGCACATTATCTACTTGTCTAGTACACACACACACACACACAAAAAATCTAGCTTTATGGTGCTAAGACAAATCCCAAACAGCATGATAATGAGTTTTATTTTTTAAATATCTATATATATATATATAAAGCCAGGGGCTGTGATGACCAAAACAACTGGATGACCAAACAGCAAGCTGTGTGGGGCAAACAGGCCAGTGTGGGGGGCAGGGCAGTTAGGGGCGACCAGACTGGCAGGGGGGGCAGTTAGGGGCAATCGGGCAGGCAGGCAGGTGAGCAGTTAGGAGCCAGTGGTCCAGGATTGTGAGAGGGATGTTCGACTGCTGGTTTAAACTGGCAGTCGGACATCCCCCAAGGGGTCCTGGATTGGAGATGGTACAGGCTGGGCGGAGGGGACCCCCGCATGCACAAATTTTGTGCACCAGGCCTCTAGTATAGTTTATGAAAATAATATATGTCATTAAAACATTTATCAAGAAAATTCAGATTATAGAATTAATAATAGAAGAACTACAATATAAATACAAAAGCATTCATAGATATATAGAAGGAGACGACATCTATATGAAAGAAATAATAACACCACAAAACTATAACAATTATAAACTGGAATGTACTTAAAAGTAGAATTAAAATATATAAAGCAATATCTGACAAAATTACAGGGAAAAATGGATAGATCATATCATAATTGGTGATTTCACCCATAACTATCAGGCAATTAAAAACTGAAGATAAATGAGTTAAAGTTTTACATCAAGGAGATTAAAAAGTAACCACAAATAAAACCTAAAGAATACAGTAGTAAGGAGTTAATAAAGCTAAGAATATAAATACACATAAAACAAAAACTTAATGAAAAGTATTAATAAAGGCAAATGAGCAGTTTTATTATTTTTTATTTTTAAAAAAAATCTTTATTATTGATAATATTACAGATGTATTCAATTTTTCCCTCACTTCCCCCCTCTACCTTGTTGCTAACCCACCCCAGGCCTTCACCACCCTATTGATTGTGTCTATTAAGAAATGCATATATGCATATAAATTCTTGGTTAATCTCTTTCCACCCTGTCCCCCCTTCCCTCTGAAATTTGTCACTCTGTTCCATGTTTCCATGTCTCTGGTTTTATCTTATTCATCAGTCTATTTTGTTCATTAGATTCCCTGTTTATTTATTTTGATTATTAGATGCAATTGTTGATAAATATGTATTTATTGCAATTTTATTATATTTTTTAAAAAATGAAGAAAAATGTAAAAATCAGGACATCTATTAATTCATAGTGGTAATAAAAAGAATAATATAACTAAATTCAGTAGTATTTAAAAATTATAATAGCACTTTATATGTGTTTTTATATGTACATATCAATTGAATAATACACAGAGCCAATAAAACTATACACTTAGCAAATAAAACTATAACAAAAGGAAATAAATTTTTAAAAGATAACATAATACTATGACTAACTAATGCAATTAGTTTTTAATTGAGTTAATAATTGAATGATCATGACAATCAAAAATTGAATCAGAAATCAAGTATTTCCCACTGCTCATCCCACTGGGAGGACGGGGGGGCAAGACACCAGGATACATACAAATTATGAGGAAAAAAGAAAAAGAAAAAGTGGATACAGCATAGGAACAGACAATTCACAAAATATAACCTAGCTGTCAACAAAAATATATGGGAAAAATGTTCAAACTCACTTATATTCTAGAAAATTCTAATTAAAATAAATAGATATATTTTTATATCAATTGAACTGGCAAAACTGATATTAACAAGGATTTATAGAATATGAGCCAAAGAAACTCACCTACACAGCTATTAGAAAGTAAATTGACACAACTACTTTGGATGGCAATGAGTCACTCTGCTATAAATTTAAGAAGTGTGTGCCCTGTGATTCAGTGTTCTTCTCCTCGATCGATATACTGTAGTGAAATTAATACCCACATGCACAAGGAGCACAAGTCCAAGAAGAATCATCAGAGCCTTGTTAGCAATAGAGTAAAACTGGAGACAATATGGATAATAAGAATAAACAGAGAACCAACATGGTGGTGTAGACCCACACAGGAGCATACCTAGAGGGCCCAGCTCAGGTGACTAGGGAGGCTGAGCCACTGGGCCCTCCAGGACACCTATTATACAAAGCCACTCCACCAATTTTAGGAGACATAGCAGTTCTACTTAATACATAGGAACAAATACAGGGAAGCAACCAAAATGCAGAGACAAAGAAACATGTCACAAATGAAAAAAAAATGAAGAAATCTCCAGAAAAAAAAATCTAAATGAAATGGAAGCAAACTACTAGATACAGAGTTCAAAACAATGATTATAAGGATGCTCAAGTATCTTAATGAGAGCTTCAAGGGGCTTTATGAGAATTTATCTTAGTGAGAAATTCAAAGACATGGAAAAGGACCAGTCAGAAATTAAGTATACACTAACTGAAATAAAGACTAATTTACACGGATTCAGCAGTAGAACTGAGGATTTTGAGAATCAAATCAATGATGTGGAATATGAGGAACCAAAAAACATCCAATCAGAAAAGCAAAAAAATAATAAATAAAAAAATATGAAGATAGTGTAAGGAGCCTCTAGGACAACTTTAAGCATACAAACATTTGCATTATGAGGGTGCCAAAAGGAGAAGAGAGAAAGCAAGATATTGAAAATCTATTTGAAGAAATAATGACAGAAAACTTCACCTACCTGATGAAAGAAATAGACTCACAAGTCCAAAAGCACAGAAAGTCCAAAACAAGAGCAACCCAAAGATGTCCACACCAAGACATCATAAATAAAATGCCAAAGGTTAAAGACAAAGAGAGAACCTTAAAAACAGCAAGAGAAAAGGAGTTAGTTAACTACAAAGGAATACCCATATGGCTGTCAGCTGATTTTTCCACAGAAACTTTGCAGGCCAGAAGGGATTGGCAAGAAATATTAAAAGTGATGAATAGCAAGGACCTATAACCAAGATTACTGTACCCAACAAAGCTATTACAGTGGGGCCTTGGCTTACGAGTGTCCCGACTAACGAGTTTTTTGAGATATGAGCCGTCTCTTGGCTGATTTTTTGCTTTTAGTTGCGAGCTAAAATTCGGGTTATGAGCCAGCTTCAGATACCCCACCGCTAGTTGGCACAGCGAACGTCACAGTGAATGCCACAACATCAGCCCAGCATCACGTGTCTCACTCCTTCACTTTAAGATTTGACATATGAGTAATTTGAGTTACGAGCTCCGTCACAGAATGAATTAAACTCATAAGTCAAGGCACCACTGTATTTATAATTAAAGGTCAGATAAAGAGCTTCACAGACAAGAAAAAGCTGATGGAGTTTATCACCAACAAACCAGTGTTACATGAAGTGTTGAAGGGTATCATAATTCTGGTGGCAGCTCCTAGACCAGAAGTGGAAGCCCAGAGTGCAGGGAGCACCAAGAATGCTGGAAATCATAGTGCTGGTGGCAGACACATTGCAGGATCTCCTAAACCAGTGATGGTGAACCTTTTGAGCTCAGCGTGTCAGCATTTTGAAAAACCCTAACTTAACTCCGGTGCCATGTCACATAGAGAAATTTTTTGATATTTGCAACCATAGTAAAACAAAGATTTATATTTTTGATATTTATTTAATATATTTAAATGCCATTTAACAAAGAAAAATCAACCAAAAAAATGAGTTTGTGTGTCACCTCTGACACGCGTGTCATAGGTTCCCCATCACTGCCCTAGACACTAGAGCAGTGGTTCTCAACCTGTGGGTCTCGACCCCTTTGGCGGTCAAACGACCCTTTCACAGGGGTCACCTAAGACCATCCTGCATATCAGATATTTACATTACAATCCATAACAGTAGCAACATTGCAGTTATGAAGTAGCAACGAAAATAATTTTATGGTTGGGTCACAACATGAGGAACTGTATTTAAAGGGCCAGAAGGTTGAGAACCACTGCACTAGAGTAAAGTGAGCCTGGAGCAAGTTACTGTTGCAGGTGAGGGATGGAGGTAAAGCAAAGGTGAGAGACATAAGTAAAGTCAGAGTGTCGAGGAAAAATTAAAAGGAAGATATCCTGCAACTTCTAGGAAATCTCCACCAATGAAACAAAGAACAAAAAAGACCTCTATTATTCTGTGAGCACCAAACCAAACTGGGTTGGGGATCTCAGACAATTTGCTCATATGATTGTAAAGGCAGACAGAAACTCCCGGATTGGAGAGGGCTCCCCTGAGGGTTCCCATATTGGAGAGGGTGCAGGTCGGGCTGAGGGACACATCTCCATTCACAAATTTCATACACCAGGCCAATATATATATATATATATATATATATATATATATATATATATATATATATATATATATGACAAACTGATTTTCCAGGTAATACTTAAGAATTTGGGTATGTTTGATATACACTCTAACTTATTGCCAATACTTTCACTTGAACCACAATTAAGTTAGTGAATTCCTAATTTAAAAAAAGAATAAACAAATTTTGCTGCCGAAACCGGTTTGGCTCAGTGGATAGAGCGTCAGCCTGCGGACTGAAGGGTCCCAGGTTTGATTCCGGTCGGGGGCATGTACCTGGGTTGCGGGCATATCCCCAGTAGGAGATGTGCAGGAGGCAGCTGATCGATGTTTCTCTCTCTCTTCGATGTTTCTAACTCTCTATCTCTCTCCCTTCCTCTCTGTAAAAAATCAATAAAATATATTTTTTTAAAAAAATTTTGCTATAATCATGCAAAAAAATCTATACAGCAATTAAATCATTAAACCAGAAATGAATATATTATGTGTATGTAAATTTCAAAGATAATATTGAAAGAAAATGAAGTAGCAGAAGAAGATGTAAAGTGTGACATATTTATATAAATGTTTAATACATAGAAAAGATACATCTTTGTGGGGCGCTGCTATAGGGTTAAGCCTCAGACTGACTTGTTGGCAAAGTCACAAACAAGTCCCAGCTTAGAGGGCACAGTCCTCTTAGCATAATTAGGCTTGACCTTATAATGCTCCCTAGATCTTATCTGGGAATCTAATGGGCTGAGGGAGGTACAGGAAGTGGCCAAAACAAGTGAAACTCACAAGAACAGTGTAACTTTGGTAACCACTACCTTGTTTACTATAAAATAAAGGCTCAGTTTGCCTCGGGATCTTTCTCTGTGGCCTCAGCCAGGTACAGGAAGATCCACGGAGACTAAAGAGAGCTAGAGAGTTCTGAACGCTGTCTCTGTGTAAAACATTTTTTGCTGACTCCGTCCACACCTTTGGGAACCCCTGGCCCACTGGGGCTGGACCCCAGCATGTACTGTTTACAATTGCATACATACGTAGGAGGTGTATTAAAATATCATGAAAATAATAAGTCAGAGGGCTGAAAATAGAATCAAGCTTCAGTTCACATAGGGCTTTAATTACATGTAAATTGTTACTTTTTAAAAGAAAAGATATGAAGCAATATATGGCAAAATAGCAAGAATGGACAAAGCTGGGTACTAGGTACTAGTGTATGTTATGTTATTTTCTGTGAAGTATGTTTAAAATATTTGATAATTTCAAAAAATAAAAATAAGCCACTTACAGTGCCTGGCACATTAAAAATATGTAATGCATGTTTTTTTTTTTTTTTACTAGTAATGCTTCTAATGTCAGTATTATGCTGATAATACTATTCTTGCTATTATTATTGCAACTACTATCAATCAATCCCCTACAATTATTACTAATAATAAAAATAGTTCTTTTGCAAAATATAATTGAAACTTGTGTACACTGAATATTTCTAAGAAAATTATTTGCTTATTTAGCCCTTGATTAAACCAACCTTTGAAAACAGAGGCTTATAAATAAAATATTATTTGAGAACCTTTTTCTAAGAATATTTTCCCTTTAATAGCCATTTGTTGGTTACCATTCCTGTGAGCATGCCAAAAAAAAAAATAAATTAAAATATAGACTAGGCAAAAATGTCAAATTGTCCCCCAGAAAAATTAAAAAGTATATTAGAGCAATAAGGCCATAGAGAAAAATTTGTTTCTATTAAATAGTTTCATATTTATTTATGTGATTAATAGGTAATGCAATATGAAAAATAATCTATACTAATAAAAGCATAATATGCTAATTAGACTGGACAGCCAAAAAGCCTTCCAGACTTCATTCTGGACGGCCTTCTGGATGAAGCTGAGTGGCAGGGTCTGAGGCAGAGGCAGTTAGGGGCAATAAGGCAGGCAGGCAGAGAGTTAGGGGTGATCAGGCAGGCAGGCGATCAGTTAGGGGTGATCAGACAGGCAGGTGAGTGGTTAGGGGTGATCAGGCAGGCAGGCAGAGATGTTAGGGGC
This sequence comes from Myotis daubentonii, assembly GCF_963259705.1. Lineage (NCBI taxonomy): Eukaryota > Metazoa > Chordata > Mammalia > Chiroptera > Vespertilionidae > Myotis > Myotis daubentonii. Next base: position 132,895,378 of record NC_081842.1, read on the forward strand.
AATCAGGCAGGCAGGCAGGCGAGCAGTTAGGAGCCAGCGGTCCCAGATTGTGAGAGGGATGTCCAACTGTCATTTTAGGCCCAATCCTGCTGCAGGATCGTGCCTAAAACAGCAGTCACACATCCCCCAAGCAGTCCCAGATTGCGAGAGGGTGCAGGCCGGGCTGAAAGACTCCTCCCCACCCCCCATGCAAGAATTTTGTGCACCAGGCAAATCGACTGAATGGTGGAATGACCAGTCGCTATGACATGCACTGAACACCAGGGGGCAGGCGCTCAATGCAAGAGTGCTAAGGATGTCCTCTCCTGCCTCTATGGGGACCAGGCCTAAGCCGTCAGTCAGATATCCCCCACAAGGGCTCTTGGACTGTGAGAGGGCTCTGGCTGGGCTGAGGAGACCCTCTCCCCCCCCCACAAATGCACAGATTTCATGCACTGGGCCTCTAGTATTGTTATAGATAACTACCTTTTCCTTAAACGGAATGGTATAGAAAGAAATGCATTAATGATTAAAACATATTACCTAGTTTTATGTACTATAACAAAACTTGAAATATTATTCATAGAATACTAAAAAATAGTCAACTATCCCTGAGAAGAGTGTAATGAGGATTTAGCTTCATGACCCATTGATGCACAGATGTTTTTCTCTTTTTCTCCCTTGAAAGTCCAGTTATAGTTTCCATACCTGATTCTGCTTTCTCTACTTCAGCCATTAAACAAACTGGAAATTCAGTGGGAAGCTGAGTATGTTTTACACGGGCTTTTGGATCATCCAAACAGAGAGGAAGTTTAATTACCTATTAAGAAGTAAATCTGTTACCTAAACTATTACATATGCAGGTAATTTTCTCTGGAACAATGAAACAATTTGCAAAATTGAAAAGGTCAATCATGAACTCAGTTTACCAAAGCTTTTTATTTGCTTGCTTTAAAAGAATAAATTTTTTATCCTGGCCGGATGGCTCAGTTGGTTGCAGCATCCTCCTGTACACCAAAAGGTTGTGAAATGAATTCCCTGTCAGGGTACATACCTAGGTTGTGGGTTCACCCTCTGTTCAGGTGCATACAAGAGGCAACCAGTCGATGTTGTTCTCTCACATCGATGTTTCTCTCCTCCTTCCTCCCTCTTAAAAAGTCAATTAAAAAAATGAACATATCCTCAGGTGAGGATTAAAAGAATAAATAAACTTTTTTATATTAACAGAGTTACATAATTGTTTCAGATATTGCCATTATTTTATATGTTTATTAGTTTTTTCTTTGTTTTATTTTATACTTTAATTTATTATTCCAAATAACTGTCTAATATTTGCATTGAGATGGAATTATCAAATATTCTTTCACTATTAATTATCCCTCCAAAACATTTAGATATTAAATTCTAAAATAAGTAACAAGAATAAGTAATAAGTAAAGAATCTAGTGGCAAATATATGGGTTTTTACTGCAACTTTTCTCTATGTTTAATATTTGAATAATAAAATACTTTGAGGAAATAATGACACAGGAAATAAAATATTCAGAAAAGTGATAGAAAAGGTTTTATGGGAAAAAGTAAAAGGCTATCTTGCTTGCATAAATTTCTCTCTTATATTTTTTCTGCACATGCTGTGGTGGCTGAATCAAATAGTTCTCCAATCTCCTCCCGCATGCTCAGGGTTGTTAGCCTGAATTTTACCCCTGATAACACCATGGTAGAACATGTGAGATCATGGCTAAGCACATGTCCTGGTTCTGCCAACCCCTCTCTGAGAGGAAGTCTCCTTCTCATAACAGACACAGGAGAGAAAATATCAGGATTCATTTGACTATATTTGTTTCCTTTAATCTAAGGCTGCATTGCAAGTACTATATTTCTGTTCCAAATCTATTTTACTCTCCCCCATTCTAAGCTACTCTTTTGCTGAGTAACTCCAAAAGGAGTACTCATATTTACATTTACTTGTTCAGAAATGTTTGCATTTAGGAAAACTCACATTAGAAAAATCCACATCCAGTCTTGCTCCACATAACAACATTTAATTCAATACTGGACAATACATATGATGATATGTAGATTATCATGGAGCTGAAAAATTTCTATCACCTAGGGATGTCATATCTGTTGGAAGGTTGTAGTGCAACACATTACTCACATGTTGTGGTGATGCTGGTGTAAACAAACCTACTGCGCTACCAGTTGTATGAAAGTATAACACATACAGTTAAATACAGTACATAATATGTGATAATGATAACAAATGACTGTTACTATTTTATGTATTTACTATTCTACAGTTTTTGTCATTATTTTAGAGTATATTCTTTCTATTTATTAAAAATTGCTGTACTACAGTATGCCATGGTATGCCAGCAGCAGTGTCATACATCTTGTGTTTACCATGTTGGTTGGTTACATCATTTTATCTTGTGCTTAATTTAATCTTATACTATTCTGTAGAAAAATGTGCTGTACAGGTTTGTAGCCTAAGAGCAACAGGCTATACCATAAGCCTAGGTGTGTAGTAGGCTATATCATCTAGGTTTGTATAAGTACAGTCTATGATGTTTCAAGGATGAAATTGTCTGACAACAAGTTTTTTTACAATGTACTCCCATTGTTAAGTGGCACATGACTGTACTTCAGAATTGTCAATAGGAGGAAAATAGGGTTTCAAGATGAGAATTTTTTTGTTTTCACCTTAATAAAACAGAAACATCTACATTTCTACATATTCTGTCTTATAATCATAAAATAATGTCTCACATATCATTAAAAAGACTCACTCACTATCTCCTATAACAGTGATGGCGAACCTTTTGAGCTTGATGTGTCAGCATTTTGAAAAACCCAAACTTAACTCTGGTGCCATGTCACAGAGAAATTTTTGATATTTGCAACCATAGTAAAACAAAGGATTATATTTTTGATATTTATTTTATATATTTAAATGCCATTTAACAAAAAAAAATCAACCAAAAAATGAGTTCGTGTGTCACCTCTGACACGCATGTCATAGGTTTACCATCACTGTCCTATAAGTTTACAGAGGGAGAACATTCCTGTTATTCACTATCATATAAGAACATTAGTGGACAATCATGTCCATCTGTAATGGTTAATGGTTAGTGGATCTGAAAATAAATCTTTACTTTTCACAAAGTATTTTTTAAGTACGGCATCAAAGATAAAAGAAGGAAAAATTTAGTAATGTGTTAAAAATCAAGTAAATTTTAGCAAAATCAAGTTATTCTAATGTTGTTTATCAAACAACTACTTTTCTTGACTTTGTAAATTTTAAACATCACTTCTTGATTTTATCTTAAACATAAGATATGTATCTCTTTATGATCATCTAAAGGCCGGGTGCACAAAATTGGTGCACAGTGGGGGGGAAGGGGTGTTCCCCCAGCCCGACCTGCACCCTCTCCAATTCAGGACCCCTCAAAGGATGTCCAACTGACAGTTTAGACAGTCAGATATTCCTCTTGAAATCCGGACTGCTGGCTTCTAACTGCTCACTTGCTTGCCTGCCTGATTGCCCCTAACCAGCCTGCCTGCCTGCCTGATTTCCCCTAACCACTCTGCCTGCCTGCCTGATGCCTTTAACTGCTCCCCTGCTGGCCTGATCACCCTTAACTGTTCCCTGCCAACCTTATCACACTTAACTGCTCTCCCCAGCCGGCCTGATCCCCCTAACTGCTCTCTCTTGCCAGCCTGATCGCCCCTAACCACCTCTGCCTCAGCCTTTGCCACTGTGGCTTTGTCCAGAAGGACATCTGGTCTCTCTGGTCTAATTAGCATATTACCCTTTTATTAGTATAGATAACTTTACCATACAAATTATGTTTTACAAAAAAAGTTACTGATAATTTTCCATGCCATAATTTATAGAACACAGAATTTTAAGTACCAATTAATGAAAAAGTTAGAGGAAATTTATAGATACCTTCCACGTTAGCTAATAATCTATACCACAATTTATTTCCTTTTATGGTTATATTTTCATTTTTATCTCGGTACAGTATTTAAGTCACTGGTTTGTTCAATATTTTCTGTAACTTTTCTATAGTTTTCTTCAAATTTTTGGTGATTTTTCAATACTCCCTTGAATTCATATGAGTTGGTTTCTTAATTGCATACCTAGACTACCCCAAAAAGATATTTAAGCTAATCATTGTAATGGAATTAGCTAAAAGAAAAAATTGCTAGTGAGTTCAACTTAAAATAAGTAGAAAACAAGAAAGCCATCACATAAGAAGGATATCAAACTGCTAAGTTGTAGAACAAGACTATGTGTTTCCTGGAAATGTCCATGTTTAACAATTCCATCAGTTAGAGTTGAGAGGAGAAGGGGGTAGAGACTGAAAACATAAAATATTAGGTAAGGAAGAAAATATCACAATCAGGAAGAACATATTTGGACATATAGGACAAAAATAAACAATTTTTTTGGAATGATTTATACTTAGTATGCTATTATTTTCTCTTTTAGATCCTCCATGGTGTTTGCCTTGAATAATTTTATGTAATGGCATTTCTGCTAAAAGACTTGGTTATAAAATAGAATTCCAAATATATATAAACTAGAGGCTGGTACGAATTTGTGCTCCAGTGGGGTCCCTTGGCCTGGATTGTGGGATTGGCTGAAACTGGCTCTCTGACATCCCCCAAGGAGTCCTGGATTGCAAGAGGGTGAAGGCCAGGCTGAGGGACCCCACTAGTGCATGATCAGGGCCAAGGAGGGACAAAGGAGGTTGGCCAGCTGGGGAAGGACCATGGGAGAGCTCCAGGGCATGTCTGGCCCATCTTGCTCAGCCCTGATCAGCTGGACTCCAGCAGCAAGCTAACCTACTTGTCAGAGTGTCTGCCCCTGCTGGTCAGTGCACGTCATAGCAAGCAGTTGAATGGCCTTAGCATATCATTAGCATATTATGCTTTGATTGGATGAATGGATGAATGGGTACTTAGCATATAGGCTTTTATTATATAGGATAAATGGTGTGTGCCCAAGTTTTTCTTTTTCTGTTTGTTGTTCTTTGTTTGATTTGAGATAAACAAGAGCGCTTGCTTTGAAATGATATGTATGGCAAAGGGAGCTTTTTGATGTCCCCTCACATGCTATAGGAATGTATGAACATTTTGTGTGAACACATGTATGTCTCATCAAAAAAATGGCAAGTAACTTGAAGGCAGAAACCAGATCTTTTTACTTTTGTATTTTAGAACAATCAATGACCAACACACAACTGAAGCTCAAAAAGCACTTTTGATAAGGAAACATACCTTAAATCTGTCCTCAGGAGACTCTAAACTGAAACTAAGGGGCTTGAATGGCTATCTTAGCCCATTCTTTTCTTTTTAATTTATATATATATTAGAGGCCCGGTGCACAAAAATTTGTGCACTCGGGTGAGAAGTGGATCCCTCAGCCCGGCCTGTGCCCTCTCACAGTCTGGGACCCCTCGGGAGATAACGACCTGCTGGCTTAGGCCTGCTCCCGGGTGGCAGAAGGCAGGCCCAATCCCTAGGTGCAGCCCCTGGTCGGGCTCAGAGCAGGGCCAATTGGGGAGTTGGGGTGCGGTCCCCTGTCATGCACAGAGCAGGGCGGATTGGGAGGTTGTGATGCCATCCTCAGTCACACTCAGGGTAGGGCCAATTGGGAGGTTGGGGCACCGCCCCCTGTCACACTCAAGGCAGGGTCGATGGGGAGGTTGCAGTGCCACCCCCTGTCACGCACAGAGCAGGGCCAATCAGGGGTTTGGGGTGCTGCCCCCTGTCACTCACAACGCAGGGCTCATCAGGGGGTTGGGGCTCCATACCCTGTCATGCAAAGAACAGGGTCAATCAGGGGATTGGGGAGCTCCCCACTGTCACACACAGAGCAGGGCCCATCAGGGGGTTGGGGAGCTCCCACCTGTCACTCTCAGAGCAGGGCCGATAGAGGAGTTGGGGCACCGCCCCCTGTCACACACAGAGCAGGGCGGATCAGGGGGTTGGGGCGCAACACCCTGTCACACTCAGGGCAGGGCCAATGGGGAGGTTATGGCTCTACCCCGTCACACACAGAGCAGGGCCCGGGGGGATGGGGGTTGGGGCGCCTCACCCTGTCACACATAGAGCAGGTCCAATCAGGGGGTTGGGGTGCTGCATCCTGTTACACACAGAGCAGGGCCAATCAGGGGGTTGGGGCGCAGCACGCTGTCACACACAGAGCCGCAGGGAGACCAGGGGGTTGGGGAGCTCCCCCTATCAAGCACAGAGCAGGGCTGATCAGGGAGTTGGGGCGCCTTCCCCTGTCATAAACAGAGCAGGGCGGATAGGGAGATTGTGGCCCCGCCCCCCGTCACACACAGAGCCACAGGGAGATCAGGGGGTTTGGATCCTGGTGCCGGGAGGCCTCGCGGCTCCGTTGATCCCGGTGCTGGGAGGCATATTACCCTTTTACTATATAGGATAGAGGCCTTGTGCACAGGTGGGGGCCAGCTGGTTTGCCCTGAAAGGTGTCCTGGATCAGGGTAGGGGTCTCCACTGGGATGCCTGGCCAGCCTGGATGAGGGGATGATGGCCGTTTGCAGCTGGTCACACACCCTTCAGGGTGGGTCCCCACTGGGGTACCTGGCCAGTCTGGGTGAGGGGCTGAGGGCTGTTTTCAGGCTGGTGGGTGACTGAAGCTCCCAACCGCTCCATTTTTATTTTTTATTTTTTAATTCTGGGCCAGCTTTACCTCTGAGGCTTGGCTCCAGCTCTTAGGCCTCGGCAGCTGAAAGCAGGTATCTGGTTTGTTTGGGTTCTATAATCGAAACACTTTTTCAACTCCAGCTCTGAGATCCCAGCTGGCTGAGAGCAGGTTTCTGGGGTTTTGTTTAGCTTCTATATTTGTAACAATGTTTCTTAAACTGCAAGCTCAGAGGCCGGCAGCGGCAGGCGGGGAATGTTGGAGTCCTCCATCACTGAAGCAAGCAAGCCTCATGTTGGCTTCAAGCTGCCTGGCTGCCGGCCGCCATCTTGGCTGGAAGTTAATTTGCATATCACCCTGATTAGCCAATGGGAAGGGTAGCAGACGTATGGCTAATTACCATGTTTCTCTTTTATTAGATAGGAGATATATATATGTATATAAAGGTTGAATATTTATTCGCAAAGTCAGAGGTGAAGAACTGTTATAATAAACTATTTAAAATAATCAGGATTTCTTAAACCATTGTGAAAGGAATATCTGTATTTTTTTCTTTATTGATTAAGGTATTACATATTTGTCCTTACCCTCTATTGCCCCCCATCCCCATCCCCAACATGCCCTCACCCCACTGTTGTCTGTGTCCATTGGTTAGACCTATATGCATGCATACAAGTCCTTTGGTTGAACTCTCCCCCTTACTCCCACCTTCCCCTACCTTCCCTCTGATATTTGATGATCTGATCGATGCTTCTCTGTCTCTGGATCTGTTTTTGTTCATCAGTATGTTGTTCATTATATTCCATAAATGAGTGAGATCGTATGATATTTATCTTTCTCTGACTGGCTTATTTCTCTTTTTAATATACTTTTATTGATTTTATAGAGGAAAGGAGGAGAGTGAGATAGAAACATCAATGATGAGAGAGAATCATTGACTGGCTGTCTCTTGCACTCCCCATACTGGGGATTGAGCCCGCAACCCAGGCATGTGCCCTTGACTGGAATCAAACCTGAGACCCTTCAGTCCATAGGCCAATGCTCTTTCCACTAAGCCAAACTGGCTAGGGCACCTAGCCCATTCTTAACATAGAAGTCTGGGTTAAATTATCTTTAAGATTCCCGCTAACTCTAGAATTGCATTCCTTATTTGTAAACATAAATTTAATCTGCTTTATCATAAATCAGCATTAAAATATAATTACTTTTAAAGGCTTATGATTTGTTGAAATTTTCAATAGCATGAAAGGAAGCTAAAGACCTGAGAGAAGCAGCTTTAGAAAAATCTTAAATTATTTTTCTACTTACAAAATCATACTACAAACCTGAAAATAGAGATTGCACAGCCAGTGCTCCAAACCAAGACAAATCAAATCTTCAGTTTTCCTGAAGCTGTTGAGTTCCTGGTCATAATGTCCTTGTAGAAAGGGACACTTGAGTTTTCCCTCCACTATATCAAAGTTGTTATCACACAAAGGGAAGGCTGATCAACTCACAACACAGTCAAGTCAGACATACTTCCCATGAAGGAGAAAGAGTTCAAATAACAATGCCATGCCAGGTTTCACATCTTTCTTAGGAGGAAGAACCTAGGAAAGATATTAAGACAAGGAGAGATTGGGAGGCTTGGATTTAGAAGCACGCATATTCAGTGATGTCATAGACAATTTAAAGTAAAAGGATAGTTTGTACTTCTATGTTTTGCCCTTAAAAACTTTCCATTGAATGCATTCATGTATATAACCTATCCATCCCAAGATACTGAGCAACCATAGCACAATGAAAATGAAACCCATATAACAAAATTTGACCTTGCCAGTTAACTTCTGTGCTTTATGATCTTCAGGAATCAAACTTGTAGTGCTAGTACATTAGCTAACATGGTATATTATACTTTCCAGTCCTTTTTGCTTGAACTGGTACCTCTATTGTATAATTGTTTCTATATTTTGTCATAGTCATTGTTTTACTTGCCTGCCATTCATCTTTGTATCATTTATGTACCCAGCATAAATGCTTGATGCAGAAGAAATACTTTTTTAAAAAGATGGTTGCATATCACACTCCAGGGAAAGTAATCCTAGGCATAACAATAGCTTGAATTACTATTACAAGGTCTACCTCTTCAAGGAAAAATAGTGTCCCATTTAATTTTGTGACTATTCTGTTTATTTCAGTTGACACAATAATGCACATCATTGTATAAGCAATTTGTCAGTGCTAAATAAATATTGTGAGGCATAAAGATGGATGAAATGATCAAATTGACCAAGTCATTGCCCAGGGTCCCAGATATAGAGATGGGGCCCACCCTTGGGCCCTTATAAAAAAAACTCTTTAGAAATGTGCAAGACATAAATAGTCTTTTTAAAAAATAGAGCATAGTATAGGATTTTTAAAAATTCTATGTAAATAATTATGAATGGGCAAAGATAAGGACTTGCCTAAAACTATTGTATAACCATATATTTAGCCAAAAGTGTATAGGCATATTTTATATGATTTATGTAAATATTCCAAGACTTAGTTTATGTTTAAAATGAAACAGAAGCATCTGTTGAAAAATGCCATAACCCTGTGGCAGCTGCTATTAAACCATTAACAGGATCAGGTTTCATTTAAACCAGATTTACCATTTTCTACAACAGCCCATGGGAAAGCTAAAAACATTAGGCACAAATTACTTGACAAGAGAGATTCTTAATCAAGCCATACTTTTCATTTGGCTAGTTGGCTGTGAGTAACCTCTGTGATAAGAAAATAAAAGCTAAATGAGGAAGAGAAGAAAAACTGGAACCAAAAACCTATTTTGAACTATCGCTTAAAAATAAAGCTGAACTGATGCTATTTCAATATTTTTATTCCTATTTTTAGGAGTGAAAACTAAGGTTTCTTTTATACTAACCTTATCTTAGTGGATGTGTTCACTAAATAAAATAGATGAAATAAGAATCTGACTGGTACATATCCAACTCTATAATGAATTGTCTTATGTTTTTGGATGTCACTTTTCTTTTTGTTTCCACTCCAGTTTCCTCATCACAGAGTTAATGAATTGTGAACTTTTATAATTAATATAAATATAAAAGTGTTCATAAACTATGAAGTGCACATAACTGTTATTTATTTTAAGATTTTTTTAAATTGTTTTATTGCTTAAAGTATTACAAAGGGTATTACATATGTGTCCTCTTTTTTTTTCCCCGCCCTTGACAATTTCCTGGCCTCCCCTACGCCCCAGTGTCTTATGTCCATTGGTTATGCTTATATGCATGCATACAAGTCCTTAGGTTGATCCCTTACCCTCCTCCCTCCTGCCCCCCAACCCTCCCTGGCCTTCCTGCTGCAGTTTGACAATCAGTTTGAGGCAGCTCTGCCTCTGTATCTATTATTGTTCATAAGTTTATAATGGTCTTTATTATCCACGAATGAGTGAGATCGTGTGGTATTTTAAGATTTTATCCCAGCTATTTCTAAGATAACTTAGATTGGAGTTTATTTTAATAAAGAAGAAAATAACCTATTAAGGTTTAGGCTCATCTATAAACATGTAAAACATTGTGTGCATGACAAACATAACCTAGTACACCACACTGCTTTGTGTTACCTATAATGATGTAAAAAATAAGTCAGTGCTCATGCACAAAAGAAACTTCACTTCAACCTCTTTTACAAGATAGAAAGGTCATGGGCAAATACACTGACAGCTCCCAAATAAATTATATAAACAAGACTAAACCTATGCATTGATATTGACTGAAAAGGAGGAGAAGAGACATATGTTATCAAATAAAGGACTTTATCTAACAACAGTTGTCTTAACTTATTTATTCTTTTAGTACCTTTCCCTAGTTGCATATCATAGGAGAGATCTTTTTTCCCTGTAATGTGTAGCTTGGGACTCATTCTTTTCTTCTCTGGCAAGAAAGGATCACTAAGTTTCAATGTACCTTTCCACACACCTGAATATTTCTATAGCTATCGTATGATGTGACATTTCCATGAATATTTTTAATAAACTTGTAATTGAATACTATATATTAAGGGAATAAATACATTTGGTCTCCAGATAACTATCAATACCATCTCATCATGAGGGTCCTGGTAGCTGGAGATCATAATGCCCTCATAGAATCTTTACTTTTTTAGTACCATGAAGAGTGTTTTTTTCTGAAGGAAGAGACACTGCTAGCTGCATTTCACTGTATACCATAAGGGTGATGCATTTTATCTTCCATATAATACAAGGTATATGTGAAAGGATAGTGGAGAACAAGCAGAATCCAAGAAGCAAACAAAAATGTTGATGGCTGAATTTGGCATGGAGGACTGAGAAAAGAGAAAGCAAAATATTTTCCACTTAAACACCAAATACTTTTAAATTGATGCAATTCAAAGAGGATTAGTGTAGCCTTACAAAATAAAAAAAAAGCATATTGAATGAAGTATTCTTCAATATTCTGGTCTTTCTAAAATTTTTATAATGATTGTCGTTTTTAGAATAAGAAAAAAAAATTGATAAAGTGATTTCAAAAACAGAGGGCCATCAACATTCTGCTCTGTGTATAATAAACATGATCATGCTTTCACCATAATACAGAAAAAATACCAGTTAAATTTAAATATTATGTATATTTATTAACTGGGGAGTTGATGGATATTTAATAGAAACTAAATATCAGAGTGGGATAAGCTCTAGGACAGGTCTAGGCAGCTTTGAATCCAAGGTAACAAGTGAAGGAACAGAATTGTTACTGGGTCAGAGACTTTGCCAGTAAAAATTGGCTGAACTTCTAACAACCTTGGGCTAATGTGAAATACTGGATACATATAAGCCCCAAACACAGAGAAAATCTTTACTATTTACCAATTCTCAACTTCAGGACTTTTATCTGGTGCTCAGCAGCATGTGAGCAATTAGGTCAGAGCTGGAAGTCAAAGAGAGATCTCCAGTGGGACAGAAATCTTGAGGCAGGACTGGAGAGCAGAATAGCATCTGATACATGGTGCTTGGATACCACACCTAGCGAAAAAGAGAAATATTTTACACCTCAAAATGTTTAAAACTACTGGTAAGGGATTCCTAATATATGGTGATAAGAGAAGATTTGACTTTGGGTGGTGGATGTGGTGCAATATCAGATCTTGTAACATTGAAACCCACACCTGAAACCTATATGATCATGTTGATCAATGTGACCCCCCCCTCCAAATTTAATTTTTTAAATAAAACTACAACCTAACCCCAATTTAGCTTAATTATAAATTAGAGATATCAGCCTCTCATCCTAGCTGTCTGACAGAGGCAGTTTTTTTGAAAGGAGGAAGGAATAAATATTTTCTACTTCAGTCTTTACAATTCATTTATACACAATGTGTGGCATATAATACACAACTATGGGACATTCATAAACACAGGAAACAGTGATGCATAAACAAAATTAAATAGTCAATGGTAACTGAACCATAGATGACTGAGATATAGAATTAACAAATACAGTAGATAATCATTACAATTAGGATAAAGAAAAATTGAAAACATAGAAATAATCAATGAAATGGAGGAAAATTTCAGGAGAGAAAACTTCAAAATGTTTTAGAACAGAAAAAAAAATGAAAAATCTATTCAATGGTCTTATCAGTAGAAATGGACATAATAGAAAAAGGATAGGTCAACAGTACTATCTCAAATGAAGCACAAAGGCAATAAGAATTAAAAAAGAAAACACAGATTAGAGCATGCAAGACCTGTGGGACAATAAATTATAAGAGAAGAAAAATATATGATGCAGAAAAAAAGTATTTGGAGAGACAATTGCTGAGAATTTTTCAAATTTGATGAAAGACATCAATCCACAAAACCAAGTTTAGAATCCTAAGAAGAAAAAATAAAAAGGAAATAATACTTAGGCATATCTTTGTGAAACCAATTAAAATGAAAGATAAAATCTTAAAAATAAAGGGTCATCTATGATATTTAACAGAAAAGCTCATTATTGGCTTTGTTAAATATCCATATTGCCTTATCTAGAAATTCTGAATTTAATAAAAATATTTTATGTCTTATGGAAAATTCTACTTTCATTTTTTGCCTAGCTTCTTTGCTAAAAACTCTGGCCAAAATTTCCCAGAAAGTTTGATTCAGTAGAAGTCTACCTTTTTGTTCCTTAGTAGGCTGTTTCTTACCTAATTGACATCATATTACCACTTTATATTTACCATTTAAATTGTAATTCCTTTGAATCACATTAAAAACCATAATGCAGCCTCACCACAATATAATCTTTTAGTTTTATTTCTCATTAAACATATATTTGAATACATGTTAATATTCACTACACATATAAATCAATTTAAATATTGTGGTGAAAATTTTCTCAAATGCCTGCCCAGATACACACACACATGCACACACATAGTACACAGTCAATATTATTTTCTCATGACAGCCTCTTTATCAGAAAATTCCTCTTCTTTCCCCAGGTTTTGCTCATTATAACTAAAGATTCTTGGTGTCTTCACCTTGGACAATATATTTAAGGTGATCATCTCTTTTTCAAAAAATACTTTATTGTTTAAAGTATTACATATGAATCCTTTTTCCCCCATTGACCTCTCCCCGCTTGTTCCCACCACCCCCCACAACAGCACATGCCCTCATCCCCGCTACTGACTGTGTCCATGGGTTATGCTTATACGCATGCATACAAGTCCTTTGATTGATCTCTCCCTCCTTCCCGCCCCCACTCCCTTCCCCCTGAGGTTGGATGGTCTGTTCAAATATCACATGTTTCACTCATATGTGGAATATAATGAACAACATAAACTGATGAAGTAAAATAGATTCAGAGTCATAGAAGGCGATCATTTCTAATCCTCAGGTTCCCAAGCAGAAGTATAGGAAGAGATATTGGTGGGGGCCAAGACATAGATTGAGGACTTACAAGTTTTCCTAACAATTTTAAGATACTCTAAGAATTTTAAAGCACTTAATACTTAAAGTAAATAATAGAAATAATAAAAAAAAGTTGTAAATATACAGTGACCTCAGAAAAGAGCATTTCAAAAATTTTGTTGAAAAATACAAATTATCTACTAAAAATGCTGGTGCATATACAACACAAATTTTTAGAATAAGTGTTATACTCAGTCCCTTGGTCACATATCTTTTCTATAATCTACAAGACAGTTGTTCATTCTTTATCTGAAACCTGCACCGATGGGAATGTTTACCAATTCACAAGGTAAATCCATCCATTTGTGAACAGTTCTTAAGAAAGCTCCACTCCCTCCTCAGCAGCCAGTGTCATTACTGCAGTTCATAGAGTATTTACACATTTTCACCTTCTAAGCATGTGATAGGATTGCATTTTCAAGCCCCTTTGTGGCTGGACGGTCCATTTGACTAGCTCTGGCCAATGATCTGAAAGTGGACATAACATGTGCCACTTCTGGACGACAGCATTTGTTGTGCTTAGTTCTACATCCTCCAGACTTGTCTTGTCTTCTCCTTTGCCATGGTGATAAGTAACACTTCAGATGGTGATCTTTCAACCAGTCTTTGACTTAGAATGAGAATGGGTAAAGCAGAGCGTCTAATTGTCTTGAAGCAGATATGTAGGTTTAGTGAAAAATAAACTTCTATTATATTAATCCACTGAGGTGTTTGGATTCTTTGTTATTGTAGAGTAACTGAGCCAATTCACTGGCCTTGCACTGGATTTATTCAAGTGCAGCCTTAACTGTTCTATGAACATGATTATTGTGCCAAGATAACTTCCATGACTTAGATTTAAGTCACAAGATATAAACTCAAGGATCTAGTGGGTTTCTGTCAGGGTAATGATAAAGCCATTAGTAGAGAAACATGCAAATACTCATATATCTGCACGTAGGTAGATAAGCGGAATACCCAATAATGCTTCATGGTAAGCTTACAATGGTGATGTTTGGACATTTGTTTGATTGCAGTTCTTCTAGATACATATTAAATGGTTCTCCTGACTTTTTGGATAAGTTATTTTAATCCTAGTTGTTCAATTATGCCTGTTCAAATGCTTTTCTAATTTAGAAGTGAAGCTATTTATCCTAGTGGTTAAAAACATGCTTTGGCATCAGACAAACATAATATCAAATTCCAATTTACCACCTAAGTAAGTAACTTACCATCTCTTAATCTTGGTTTCACTATTTATAAAACACTGGTGGTGGTACTGGGGGAGGGGGGAGGGGGTAAGAAAGGCAGTGGTGATGGAGGGAAGGTGGCAAGTAGGGAGAATGAGAAATGAACTAAATGGTTCCTTCCAGGTTTAACATTTAATAGGGAATAAGGGTAGTCAAGGAAGTAACCAAATATACATAATTTGCATTAGAAATAGTAAAATAATCCTTTTTAATAAACTATGGGCAAATGAGTAGAAATTTATGCCACAGTGCAAGGCAATCTAGGTTATCTAGTGAGAGTTTTATAGTACCATTATTTTCCTTTCCATTCCCCCAGTCAAGATAAATAAATAGGCAAATTAGCTCTAAGCCCCAGTCTTTCCACTGTGAGATAAAATAAAGTAATTACCCTTGGAAACTTATCTTGGCCTAGAGATCAAGAACAGAAGTGGGAAAAGCTATAACTATCCTAGCTTCTGAATAGAAAAAGAGAAAATATTACTTCAAACACCACTGGAACCAGTTCTCTCATGTGCAAATATAATAGTTCCAGTTTCCTGTTTTAGATTTTTTTTAGTTCCTTAATCCTAAAAGTTAGTATAATATCAACAGTTAACATTTACTGAAAGCTTACTAAATGCAAGGTACTTTTTAAATTTCTTTATCCTTATCAACTCAATCACCAAAATAATCCTATTAAGTAGATTCTACTATTAACTCCATTTTACAAATGATATAACTGAGAAAAGGGGACCTGTTCCAATGTCACACAGAACATAGATGTAGAAGGTAGAACAAAATTGATTTTTGATTTGCTACAGAGACATTCATGCTACCCTTCCTGAATGTGGGAGGTGCAACACCAGACAGCCTACCTAGGACTCATGGTGAAAAAGACTAAAGGTCATTTCTCTCTACCCTTTTGACTGCTCTTTGTGATTCCTATAAACTAAGGAGCTAGGGCTCTTCTTCCACATGTTTTCCTCTATTGGGCCTATTGTCTCTTAAATTGCTCACTTTGAGTTCAGGCATCAGATAAGAAAAAGCAATCAAACACCATTATTCCGGATCATTTAAGAATGAGTCTTTCTGAAGGGTTAGATTCAACAGGTAACTTACATATTAGTAATTCTAAATAAAATGTTTTCTAAAATGAGGGTACAATTCTATGATCTTTCAAACTAAAAGTCTCTATAATTTTATGATTTCTCAAGAACTAGTTTAATTATTTGAGAAATATCAGCAATTATACAATAATGTTCTCAAGTCCCTAAACTGTCTCCAAAATTTAGTTTGTGTAAGAATAACATAAGGGTGCTTATTAAAATGCAGATTTTGAAGCCTCATTCTCATCCTTGAATCAGTAAGTCTGGGTGAGATTTGGGAATCGGAATTTTCACAACAATAGGTAATGGTAATTCAGGAGGTTGTTCAGACCACACTTTGAAAATCAAGGCCAGGGAGCCAGTTCTAGTCAAAATGGTGGCATAGGTAAACACAGTATTTGCATCTTCCCACCACCACATCAAAATTAAAACTAAACTATTGAACCACTATTATTCAGAACCACCTGAAATATGACTGAATGAAAGTCCTACAACTAGGGAATTAAAGAAGCCACATCAAGACTGGTACCAGGGGCAGACATGCAGAATGGGCATGTCACACCCACATGTGGTAGATAAAAATCAGGAAGGATATCTTGGCTGTGGAGTTTCCAGCCCTACATCAGGCCCCCATCAGGATTCCAGTGCCAGGAAAAAAAATCCCCATAAATTCTGGCTGTAAAAGCAAGTAGGGATTGTAGCTCACTGAGAAAGAGGGCTGTTGGAATCCCAGGCAGTTCCTGTTAAAGGACCCTATGCACAGACTTACTGGGACTCACTCACTCTGTCCTCCTGTACTGCGGTACCAGTTCAAAAGGCAGCAGGGACATATGGGAAGGAACTGAAGTGTCTGGCATCAGGGCGAGAGCTAGAGGGGCAGCTTTCTCCTAGACAGAAAGGTTGGCAGGGGCCATTGTTCCCTTCCTGAGTCCTTCCCTTACAGAGCCTACAGGCAGGTGCCATATCTGAGTCTCCATCAACCTGACTATTCCCATTCACCCCACCCTGGTGATTCCCTGACAATCAACCCAATTTGTAAGCCCACTCAAGCTCTTTGCAGTGATTTCTTCATATGAATGATCTGTCTTGGCTCATGCTTCAGACTTTCCTAAAATCTCTCAAATAAGCAGTATCTGGATGCAGCACATCCTTTACTTTTTAATAAGTAACCCCAGGCCAAGCACTAGGGGCAGCAAGACTTGGTTCACAGCTTGACTTCTCCAGGGAACCTCCAAGCCCAGCATAAGTAGCAGCCATCTGCAGATCATGTTGTAGCTCATGCCAGGTGGCCCCAGCAGAACATAGGCAGTGGCTAACCTTGGTTTGCAACTCCTGGGAGGCCCCAGAACCAGCACATCTAGTGAAAAACTTCAAACCACATCAAAGTATCAACAGCCAACTCCATAAGTGACATACTCAAGGGGTGGACTCAGAGAGCATCAGAACCCTGCTGAAGTAAATCCTGTTCCATGGGATGGGTCCCTGCACAGCTGAACCTCCACAGTGGTCACAGCCAATCCTTTCTATGACAGATCTTGGGCATAAATCCCTATCACAATGTGCCAACTGCAATCAAGGCTCAACTATAACAGGATGGAATACACAGTCCACACAGGGGGATGCATCTCGAGTATGCAGCTTGTGTGAACAGGAAAGCTGTGCCACTGAACCCTACAGAATACCTACTACATTAGGCAACTCTACCAAGCCTGGAGACACAGCAGCTCTACCTAATAATAAACACAGACAGGCTGCCAAAATGAGAAGATAAAGAAACATGTTCCAAATGAAAGATCAGAACAAAACTCCAGAAAAGGAACTAAACAGGATGAAGACAAGCAATCTATGAGATGCAGAGTTCAAAACACTGTTTAAAAGGATGCTAAATGAATTTAGGAGTAGAGTAGATGAACTTAGAGAGAACTTCAACATCATAAAAAATGACATGGAAGCCATAAAAAAGAATCAGTCACAAATGAAGAATACACTAACTGAAATAAAGATTAATTTATAAAGAATCAGTAGTACAGTCGATGAAGCCAAAAATAAAACAGCAATTTGGAATATAAGGAAGCAAAACAAACAAACAAACAAACAAACAACAAAATAGTCAGAACATCAAAAAGATAAAAGGATCAAAAAATATGAGATAGTGTAAGGACCTCTGGGACAACTTCAAGTGTACCAATATTTGTATAATGGAGGTGCCAGAAGGAGGAGAGAGAGCAAGAAATGGAAAATCTATTTGAAGAAATAATGACAGAAAACTTCCCTAACTTAGTGAAGAAAATAGGCATACAAGTCAAGGAAGCACAGAGAGCACCATAAAAGATAAACCCAAGAGGCCCACACTGAGACATATCATAATTAAAACGCAAAAGGTTAAAAACAAAGAAATAATCTTAAAAGCTATAAGAGAAAATCAGTTAGTTACCTACAAGGGAGCTCCCATAAGACTTTCAGCTGATTTCTCCACAGAAACTTTGCAGGCCTGAAGGAATTGTCAAGAAATATTCAAAGTGATGAAAATCGAGGACCTATAACCAAGATTACTATACCCAGCAAAGCCATCATTTAGAATCAAAGGACATATAAAGAGCTTTCTAGACAAGAAAAAGCTAAATAAGTTCGTTACCACCAAACCAGTATTACATGAAATGTTAAAGGGTCTTTTTTAAGAAGAAAAAATCAAAATATGAACAATAAAATGGCAATAAGTACATATCGATCAACAACTGAATCTAAAAAGTAAATAAATAAGTAAATGAGCAAGAAGAATAGAAACAGACACATAGATACAGAGAGCATTTTGACTGTTGCCAGATGGAAGGAGGTTTGGGGGAACAAAGGGAAAAGATTAAGAAGTACAATTGGTAGTTACCAAATAGTCATGAGGATGTAAACTACAGCATAAGGAATATAATCAATAATAGTCTAATAACTATGTATGGTGTCAGATGGATATGAGACTTATCGGTAAGTCTCATTTAGTAAGTTATATAATGTCTAATCACTGGGGTGTACATCTGAAACTAACATATTATATGTCAACTTTAATTGAAAAAAATATTTAAAGAAAAAGAAAAAAAGGAGTGATGGGGCAAATTTTTAAAAAAAAAAAGTATGTATTTAACTCAAAAACAAAACAAAAAAAAAGAAAAGAAAAGAAATAATATATGTCCAATATTGATACAAATACAAGATAGGTTTGTGTATCTTTGATTATATATCCAATTTATTTCCATAGATTAGAGCAACATCTATATCTAAAATCAAACTGATTCATAACTGAATAATTACTGATTAAAAGTTTGCCTTTTCACCATTTCCCATCAAATATAACTGAAATCAAGGGGAAATATATGCCATGTCAACACATTATATCACAATTCTATTACCTGACCTCAGCCTCAATATGTCATAACTCACCCTTCACATGCTACTCAAATGTACAACTAAGAATATTGCACTCTAGGGAAATGGCAAAATCTAATTGAATATTTTAATTTAGAAAATTCAGTTCTGGGATTTCTCACCCAACCCCCACTTTTTTTTTCTTTGAGAAAACAAAAAGTTGAATTTTCTTTTAAGTTTCTCCTTGTTAGGCAAAAGATAGATCTTTCTTTTCATTGTCCCTGAGAGTTGAGCACATTGGGGAAAAATTGGGCACAGCCCATTACTTTTACAAACCCTAGTGACTGAGCCTCAATGCACAGAAAGATGGCATTTCTGAACATCTGTAGCATGATTAGATCAAAGACCAACAAATTAACCACAAATGGTTTTACAAGGAACAGGCAAATATATCATTGGGAAAGGAGAAAACTTTTGGCAATAATTGCTAATCAACATTTCCCTTTGGGAAAGCCATATTTTACCAAAGATATCTAGCAAACAAATGTAATACCTGTGCAACATCTAACAGTTATTCATTCAAAAACATTATTAACTGCACAATTTGTATTTAAGTTCACTTTTGGCACTGCTGATAAAAAGAATTGAATAAGACAAACAAGCTTCTTATTCTTGTTGAGCTATAGTCTGGTGGGGGAGAGGATAAGCAAGGAATAATAAGACAATATCAATAGTGATAAATGCTCTAATTATTACTGATGTTGAAATAATGATGATAAAATAGTGAGGTGCTGCTAGAAAATGACCAGAGGAGGGACTATTCTGTTAAGAAAATCTTGTCTAAGGAAGTAACACTTTACCTGAGACTGGCTGTGTCAAGGTTTAAGGAGGAAATCTGCTAGGAAGGAAGCAACAATTAATTCAGTGGCCCTGATGCAAGAATGAGAACAGAAAAATGCGGTTAGTATCAAATACACAAGCAGAAAACTAATACAAAATAAAATGAGTGAGTGGTATAGCGGTCAGATCACATAAAGTTCGAAGGCCTAGGTAGGAAATTTGGATTTTATTCTAAATGCAACAGAGAGACACATTGAGAGACATTAAGCAGAGGCTTGGCATGATCTGATTTTGCAGTTTACTAAACTGTCTTTTATTAGTCTTTTTATGTTTTTGCTTGAACATAAATCTCTTTCCAGTCACCACCATAATTTGAGGACCCCATAAATTCAAAGTCATTGCCTACTGCTTGGTACATGTATGAGGCAGATGGATAGAAAAAGACAGCACTATGGTTTGCAATTAATAGACCATGTAATCTTGGAGAATTCTTTACCCAACTTACTCTTGGTGACTTTACTCAGTGTTTATATGAGAATTAATGCCTTAAAAGTAATTGTAAAGCATTTTGTACAGATGTTGAAATATTAAAATAAATTCCCTCTGAATGTGAGTTCAAATATAGAAGCAAGCTACTTCTCTTTAGGGAATTCATCATGATATTGAATTGCATGCAAAGTGAACAAGAAGTAATATTTTATAACTAGGGAATTCTTAACACTGAAGACATCAGCTGTGAACAAACAAAGGGAACAGACACAAGGGCAAAGATGGATTTATGGCATTTTGATAGCATTTTTAATAAAATAAAAAAGGTGAGTCTGCATAAAAAGTCAAAAATTTTTATAGTTAAAACTGAATTCAGCAATATATTTTAAAAATTCATACACCATGACCAAGTGGGACTAATTCTGGGAATGCAAGGTTGGCACAATAACCACAAGTCAAAAATGCAATATTCCACATAAACAAAATGAAGGATAAAAAATACATGATCATATCAACAGATGCAGAAAAAGTATTTCAGAAAATAAAATCCAGCACCCATTTATAATAAAGACTATTAGCAAAATGGAAAACAGGGAACATACCTCAACATAATAAGGCTGTATATGACAAACCCACACTCAACATCATACTCAATGTAGAAAAAATAAAAGTGTTTTTCATAAGATCAGGAACAAGACAAGGATGTCCACTTTCAACTCCTACTCAACGTAGTACTGGAAGTCCTAACCATAGCAATTAGTCAAGAAGAAGGAATAAAAGGCATTCAAATTGGAAAGGAAGAAGTAAAACTATCATTATTTGCAGATGATTTTATACTGTATGTAGAAAATTCTAAAGAGTCCACAAAAACAAACAAACAACTAGAACATAATAAATTCAGAAAAGTATCAGGATACAAAATAAATATCCAGAAATCAGTTTCATTTTTATTTTTAATGCTGTTATTTATCTTTATTGTTGAAAGTATGGGGGTCAATGAGGCAAAGAGGGGGGGCATCAGTTGCATTTTTATATACCAACTAGAGGCAAGATGCATGAAATTCTTGCAAGAGTAGAAGAGTAGGCTCTTGCAGCCCCAGCTTCACTGCCCCATGGCCCTGCCTCCCACCCACTAGTAATTTCGGAAGGTCATTCCAGAGGTCATTCTGGAAGGTCATTCTGCCATCTGGTGTAATTATCATATTAGCTCTTTATTATATAGGATAAATAACTATCAGAAAGGGAAACTAAGAAAACAATTCCATTTACAACTGTATCAAAAATAATAAAATACTGAAGAATAAATTTAACCAAGGATGTAAAAGACCTGTACTCTGAAAATTATAAGACACTGAAGAAAGAAATTGAAAAAGATACAAATAAGTGGAAGCACATACTATGTTCATGGACAAGAAGAATTACGTCATTAAAATGTCTATACTACTCAAAGCAACCTACATGTTCAACCCAATACAAATGGCATATTTCACGTAACTATGCTAAATATTCAAAAAATTTATACGGAACCACAAAAGACCCCAAATAGCAACAGCAATCTTGGAAAAGAGGAGCAAAGCTGGAGGGATCATGATATTGCTTGACCAGTGAAGCTCAGCAGTTGAGCACTGACCTATGAGTCAGGAGGTCATTGTTTGATTCCAGGTCAGGGCACATGTCTGGGTAGTGGGCTCGATCCTCACTAAGGGGCTTGTAGGCAGCAGCTGATCAATGATTCTCACCATTGTTGTTTCTATCTCTCTCCCTATTCCTTTCTCTCTGAAATCAATAAAAATATATTTAAATTGCATAGTTTTTTTTAAAAAAAAAACAGCATAAAAGTAGTCATATAGATAAATGAAACAGACTAGAGAGCCCAGAAATAGACCCACACCTTTATTTTCAATTACTATTTGACACAGCAGGCAAAAACATGCAGAGTAAAGATAGTTTATTCAATATGCGGTGTTGGGAAAATTGTACAGATACATGCAAATAAAATTGACCACCACCTTATACTATATACAAGAATAAACTCAAAATGGATACAAGACTTGAATGTTAGACTTGACAACATAAAAATCCTAGAAGAAAAACAAAGACAGAAAAATCTCAGACATTTTTCATAGCAGTTTTTCTTTTTTTCTGCTATAGCTCCTCAGGCAAGGGGAAAAAAAGGAACAATAAATAAATGAGACAACATCAAGCTAAAAAGTTTTTGCAAAGAAAAGGAAACCATCAAAAAATTAAAAGACAATCCACTAAATGAGAGAACATATTCAACAATGTATATCTGATAAGGGATTAATATCCAAAATTTATAAAGAACTTACACAATTCACCCTAACTGGTTTGGCTCAGTGGATAGAGTGTCGGCCTGTGGACTGAAAGGTCCCAGGTTCAATTCCAGTCAAGGGCATGTACTTTGGTTGCGGGCACATCCCCAGTAGGGAGGTGTGCAGAAGGTAGCTGATCGACGTTTCTCTCTCATTGATGTTTATAACTCTCTATCCTTCTCCCTTCCTCTCTGTAAAAAATCAATAAAATATATTTTAAAAAAAAGAACTTACACAACTCAACAACAAAAATAAAAACAATCTAATTAAAATATTGGCCAAAGACCTGAATATTTGACACAGGAGGCATACAGATGGCCAATAGACATATTAAAAGATGTTCAAAGTCACTAATCATCAGAAAAATGCAAATTAAAACCACAATGAGATATTGCCTTACACCTGTCAGAATGGCTACCATCAATAAATCAGCAAACAGGTGTTGGTGAAGGTGTGGAGAAAAGGGAACCCTTGTGCACTGTTGGTGGGAATGCAGATTCATACAACCACTTTGAAAAACAGTATGGAGTTATCTAAAAAAATTAAAAATGGAACTGCCTTATGACTCAATGATTCTACTTCTGAGAATATATCTGAAAAAAAGAAACACTAATTTGAAAGAATATATGCACCCCTATGTACATTGCAACACTATTTACAATAGCCAAGATTTGGAAGCAGCCCAAGCGCCATCAGTAGATGAGTGGATAACAAAGCTGTCTTTTTCTCTTTGTGTAAAATCAATCATATTAAAAAATATTAAAATTTTGAAAAAGAGAAATTTGGCTTTAGAAGAAAAAATAAGTCTGATAAAAACACAAAAGAAAATAGAGATTTATGAGTAATTTACAAATATAGAACATGGATATATCCGCTCTTGCTGCTTCCTGTAAAGTAGGTTGTGAAACTTGATGTTGAAGTGTGGAGTTCACATCTGGATTGGAATCTCAGCTTGGAACACCTGGGCAAGTCCTTATCTCTAAATCCTCGGTTTCTTTCATCTGTGAAATATATTTAATGATGGACTGTGTTGTGTGATGTTTGCACTGATAGTGTACATTAAGTGCATAGCAATGTAACTGGCACACTGCTGACACTCAATACACGTTACTCTTCCTCTCTGCCAGAGAATGTGACATGCTGATAAAGTGACTTCTTACACTGGTAGCCTTGAAATTCCTCACATCACCCACTAGCAAGAAATAGAGACAAATAGCATCAAATTAATTTAGTGAAAAATGAGTTTTCTTAGAGGAGAGAATGAAGAATGGATTAACTATTACTTCTTGAAGGAAAGCAGAGAACATTCTACTTGGAGGATTATAATAATAAAAATAATTATAGCTATTAATTATTTCCTACACTAAGTAATTTATACATCACAATATTTAATCCTATTTTACAGATGAAGGAACTGAGGCTAAGTTAAGAGACTTTCCTAAAGTTTTGAATGCTACAAAATAGCAGAAGCAGATTACTACTGAAAGCAGAATGCCCCACAACTACCCATGCCACTCAGAAAAAGCCATTTGCAGTCAAGTTCCTCACAAGTCCAGGAACTCCTTGATCTGCAGAAATGGCTCTTTTAAGAACTGGCATAAAATCCCTTCCCCCAACTCTAGCTAATTTGGCTCAGTGGATAGAGCGTTGGCCTGTGGATTAAAGGGTGCAGGGTTTGATTCTAGTCAAGGGTACATGCCCAGGTTGTGGGCTAAATACCCAGTTGGGGGCAGGCATGCAGGAGGCAGCCAATCAATGATTCTCTCTCATCATTAATGTCTCTCTCTCTCTCTCTCTCTCTCTCTCTCTCTCTCTATCTATCTTTTTCTCTCCCCCTCTCTGAAATCAATAAAAATATATTTTTAAAAAAACACCTCATCTTCTAAAAAAAGAAAAGGCCTTTCTCCAACTGATATAATGGAAAGCTTTCCAAAGCTGCATGACATAATATACTGCAGGTCTATCCATTATTAATGGTAATAATCAATAATCAATAAAAGCAATCAGATCCAGGCTCTATTTTTCCTAAGGCCACTCCTTCCTATGAGTTATTAAAATCATTTCAATTATTTGATATTAAATGTCACATAGAAAATAACCACTTGCAAAATGTTTGGAACATCATATTTTAAGAATTAATACTTTAGGTCATTTTAATCAGTTTCTGATATACGCAGTTTTCTGAAAGTACTTCAGGGAAGAACACTGTGGCCATGACTAATAATGACAAGAATATGAGCTATATTCTTCATACACATATTGGAATCAGACCATTACCGAAGTACTTTAACATCTTAAGTATTTAGGAAGCTTTAAATAAAAAATAAATTTGCCTACTTCACTGAAATGGAGCATCCCCTTTTCAGGCATAAAACTTCAAACTTATTAATTTCATGGCAATATTTTAAAATGACTGCTCTTACCAGCTAGATGACTGTATGATAAGTGTCTAAAAATTTCAAGAAAAGGCACTAAATTTTTCACAGTATTTGTGTTTCATTCTCAGCGTAATAAAAATATGCCACCCTTTTAATAATGAATAGATTCTCAGTTTGATTTATATGCATGGATTAAATTTCATATTTGAAAAGTTGCTATTATATTCATATTGGATTTCCCTTCAGTAAAACAAAAATGGTGCCCATCTACTATTATAACGATACCTTGCCATGCTGGTGTATAAATATCAACTGGTTGATATGCTTCTCAAAATGCTAGCAATACATGAAATATTCCGCTGGCACAGTGAGTTAAGTGAGGCTTTCTCTGGAGCTTCTGAGATGCCTATGTGTGCCCTCCATAGAATGTGGCTCCACCAAGGAACAGGGAGCCGGACTTTATTTTGAAGATGCCAGGTTTACATACTGAATTCGGAGAGTTTGAAGTCTATTTTTTGTTGCTTCTTTCCCACTGGGAAAAAAAAAAAGGACAATTCATTGTCACCAGTTCTTCATAAGCCCTTGTATTGGTTCTCTAGGACTGTCATCACAAAGTGCCAGAGACTGGGTGGCTTAAACAACAGAAAATTATTTTCTCACAGCTCTGGAGGCTAGAAATCCAAGATCAATGTCTTCACAGGGTTGCTTTGTCTCATTGTATCTTCATATGGTGTTCCCTCCATTTGTATGTTTTAATCCCCCTTTATAACACCTTCATATTGGATTAGGGTCCACCCTGATGATCTCATTTTAACTTAACTACCTCTTTGAAGACCCTATGTCCGAATACAGCCACATTTTGAGGTGCTAGGATTTAGGATGTAGTTAGCATATGAATTTGGGGAGGGACACAATTCAGTCCATAGCATCCCTCTATCTATTCACTTTCAGACATATCTACCTTTTTATATGCACAAAACATTGCTGAAACATAAATAAGAAGCCATTTCACAGAAGACCCAAGTGGATTTTGGGTGATCCAAAGCAAAATTTAGAAATACAGTGATTTCTTTTTCCCCCTTTAAGCACACAAGGTTCAATTTGTGGAAGCTACCCAAGCAATTTAAAGAGATGGCCATAACTTTAGTTCTCTGGCTCTCAATATAGTACTTGGTCAGAGAAGGGGCTAAATAAGTTCTCAGTTATCTATTCTCCAGAACAGACAACTCCAAAATTTAGTAACTTGAAACAGCGTTTTACTATATCTCTCAATTATGTGGATCAGGAAATTAGGCATGACTCAGCAGAATGCTGCACAGCATCAGCTGGAACCAGCTTAGTGCTATTTGGCCACTTTCTGAGCTGACTTGCAGTGTTCAAAACAGCTCCAGTCGCATGCCCTGCACCTTAGCAAGGACAAATTAAAGCCTAGGGTCAGCTCAGGTTCTCTCTCTCTCTCTCTCTCTCTCTCTCTCTCTCTCTCTCTCTCTCTCTCTCTCTCTCTCTTTCTCTCTCTCTCCTACAGTCACAGGGACTCTCCTTTTGGTCTCTCCAGCAAGGTAGCTGAATTTTTTCACATGGCAACTCACAGCTCTAATAGGTGCAAGGCTTCCAATAAAACAAGATATGAAGCTGCCAGTCTTTTAAGGCCTGCCTTACAACCAGAAACTGTAACAGCATTATTTCTATTGTATTCTATTGGTCAAGTTTTCACAGACTCCTCCCCCCTCAGATTCAAGGGGAGAAACTATATACTTCACTCTTGCAAGAGAAGAGCAGCAAAGAATATATGGCCATCTTTAATCTACCACAATAGGTTATTGGTAACTTAATGAACAACAATATGCACTATATATTATATAATATAAATAAAATTAATCTATTTTGCCATGAACATCACAATTTAGATTGCCACAGTTTAGTGTAAACTTTGACTAACACAGCAACTTCTATCTGAATTAACACTAAACAAGAATGATTTCCAATAACTCAAGCAAGATAATATAAATTCAAGAACTACTTGCCAAGTTTTCATATTTTTGACTGTTCTATTGCATGTATTTTTTCTTGAGCCTGAAGTGCTTATTCATTTATTGATTAAACTTACTTCTCATTTGCATAGTGGATCAATAATTTGACCAGCTCAGTTAGATGGCAATGACTAATAAGAGGAAAGTCAGTGTATATGCCATTAACATGGTTCCAGAACAGGAGTGATTGCTTTTTGAGAAGCAGACATTTTACATATATATATATATATATATATATATATATATATATATATATATATGTATATATGTATATATGATTTTCCTAACAAAGAGCTTATAGTTTTCTTATATCATCAGAAAGACTAATACAGCTATTTTCACTTAGAAATATAAAAAATTCATCGGGAAAAATTTTTGCTTTTTATTTAAAATAATCAAGGTCGAAGTTAACTTCAAAAAGGTGCATTTCCTATGTGCAAGG
Source organism: Myotis daubentonii (assembly GCF_963259705.1). Classification (NCBI taxonomy): domain Eukaryota; kingdom Metazoa; phylum Chordata; class Mammalia; order Chiroptera; family Vespertilionidae; genus Myotis; species Myotis daubentonii. The sequence continues at coordinate 132,923,174 of NC_081842.1, forward strand.
TCCCTACATATGCCTAAGTATGCAAATCTTCGAGGGAATACCAGAGGACTTTCCTCCACTTTTCCACTTGAGAATGAACTTTGTTGAGTTTGCTCATCCTCAAGGAAGTATGTTAATGAACTCACTTTTCTGTTTATAAAATGTATACCTAAAATAGTGTTTTCGTAGATCAAAGAGAAGAGACTAAAGCATGAAGTTGTAAAAGCGTAAAATATTGATATTCATTTTCTTTCTCATTACCAGTGAGGGGTTTCTCATCTATGAATAATATTATACTAATATCTCTTTCTCTGAATTGGTGTGTTTCTGCTCAATCAGACCTATTTCTATTTTAGAAACTACTGATGCCAAGATTTGAGTCTTAAGATTGCCTAATGCTACTTTCTACTCATTTTTGGCAAACTAAATTTACGTGACATTTATTGCACCTCTGTAGCTAGAGTTTCACATTTCATTCTCTGTTTTATTCCAGAAAAACATTGTTGAGTACCTATAGATAATAAGTAATTTTTGCTCTGATAACACATCAATACATATGGTATGGCCTCTGCCCTCAAAAAACTGAAATCTTGTCAAGGCTAATAATGTATATAAAACTGACTGGCTTTGGGATTTGAATGATAGGTAAGAGTTAACATGGGGACACATGTCTGATGGCATGCCAGAGCTTGGAGGATATACAGAGCTTGGGTACAGCTTGAGCTGAGAGGGTTGGGGATGCAGAGGGGGGTTGGCTCTGTCTGATAAGGGTAGAGACTGTGGAGAGAGACTGAGGCTACATTACAAATGCCTTTGAGTCCAGAGAAAGGAGTTTGTTTTACCCCAAGAACAATGGAGAATCATCAAAATGGTTTTAAAAGGGAAATGATAAAGGGATGTGATGGAAAGTTTCTTTTAGTTGATGATGACTATGGGGACATTGGTGATGCCTCTGGGGTTAGAAGAAAGTCCTCTTTGGAGTCATAAAATTAGAAAAGGTTGAGTATTCAGAATTATAAGCAGAGGTTTCATTTCCAGCCTTTCTCTATTAAGCTATATGATCATGGGTTGCCTGAATTATTTATCCAAAATTCAGTTTCTCATCTGTGATAGAAAAATATTAATGTCCATTTCACCCATTTCTTTTGAGGCTAAGTGTCATAATATTGCTTAAAGCAGCAAACTCTACTTTAGTCTGAAAACACTTACTGGTTTGCCCAGCCAGCGTGGTTCAGTGGTTGAGCATTGACCTATGAACCAAGAGGTCACGGTTGGATTCCGGTCAGGACACATGCCTGGGTTGCGGGCTTGCTCCCCAATGAGGGCATGCAGGAGGCAGCCAATCAATGATTCTCTCTCATCATTGATTTTTCTCTCTCTCTCCCTCTCTGTTCCTCTTTGAAATTAATAAATAGATTTTTAAAAATAAAAATAAAAACACTGGTTTTAGAAAGGAAGAACTTCAAAAAGAAAGATATATATTAATACTTCTCATGATTGCTCATTTTTTTCTTTCAAACAATATAATTATGGGCATGTTACAAACAGAAATAGTAGCGATATATTTTAGTTAACCAAAACTCATTTAAGGTATATATTTGGTTTTGTTTATTGCTTATTTTTTAAAGCTGGTTTGTTCTTAATTTTAAAATATTTTAGTCCTTGAAAAATGTGGGAAACTGCATGGCACTATAACATTTACTCTGGACCACTGCCCTGATGGTAGTAACATAATCAGATCAATGAGGAGGATTCTTGTGGTGACTATTTTATGATTGAGATAACAGGCAAAGGGAGATCGCATAGCTGCTCTAAGTCACTTTACTAATTAGGTTTTGAACCAGAACTTAAATCGAGGTGAAGAGTGCACACTTTTCCACCATTTTACCATGTTTTGGCCTCCAGTATTTATTCTTTACATTTAAGGCCACATAAAGAAACTTTCTATGATAGTATTTACAATAGATGTTATTAGTAATTAAAATGTTTATTTCTCTTATCCAAAGAAAAAGCCTTATTCAGTCACAAATAAGTAAAGAGAAGATTAAAGGAATCCTCAAGATTGCCACAATTTAGTGTAAGATAAATTATTTTTTGCCTTTAAACTAGTCTTCATAAATGTTTTTCATTCACACAGTGATCCAAAAAAACAGATGTACTTATCAAATAAAATGGAATTAAGCAACATCAAAACCAAGCGATTTTTTTTGATGACACAGACACTTAATCCAAGACAGTTTTATTTTCCTTGTGCCATAGGGTAATATGAAAAATAAGATATCTAAGCCTAAACTGAAGGAAACCATAGCCTTAATGGAATCATTAGAGAAAATGTTCCAGAATGCTACATCCTTCCAGAAATAACAACCCTGTAATGTCAGCAAATTTGGAGTCAACATGGATTACCTGCTACACACAGAGGGTTGTTACATCTGCTTAAGGACTAGCCCAACTGGAACACATGGCCTTTCAGAATTTTTAAAACTGCATTAATCAATGTTCCGTATTTGAATTTTGATGGATTTGCTTCTTTAACCTATTATTTGTGTCTTTTTTTTAACTTAGTTAATTCCTGTACCCACTATAAAGGAGAATTATAAACAGTAGTTCTATAAAATATTGCCAAAGTTCAATAATGGTATTTTAAAATGTCACCCAAAAAGGATGATCATGCAAGAAAATTATAAGACAATAATCATCACAATTCTTAGTTTATGATTTTGTTTAAAAAATACTTTAATACATTTTCTCTCTCACTCTTCTAGAAGGTCTAAACAGTCCATCTTTAGTTATTCATATTAATATACTAGAAACCAAGTACAGCTGAAAAAAGGGTAAAATCTTTTACCAAACTTTCAAAGGATCTGTGTAGTTTTCTTATAACAATATTTTCTTAATTTAATGCTTTCCTGTGGTAATGTTTGCTACAACATTTTGTATTTCTAATTGTGTAACAAGATGGTTTACAATTAGAACATCAATTAGTGATTTCCAAACTGTGGTGTACATGTCATGTAAAAGTATAGAGGATTTAGCCTCAATCCATGATTTAACTTTGAGTTTTTATTGAGTTAATTAGTTGAAAAATAATCATTTAATTATGCAAATTATATGATCATTTATTATTTCTTTTGCTATTCAAATGTTCTTGTCTAATATTTTATTAAAATTTAATAGAAAAGACATACTTTTATTTAATATTCCCTTTAAAATTATAAAACATTTCAAACATAAAAATTTCAAAAGAATAATATGCCATTAGTTCTTCTGTTCTTCCCTTTATTTGAAAGATATCCTTTGTTTGTTCTTTCAGCAAGTTTCTATAAAGGGTATATTTGTTATGAGTTGAACTGTGTCCTCCAAAAGAAGTTATATTGAAATTCTAAACCCCAATACCTCAGAATATGATCTGGTTTGAAAAATAGAATCACCAGCCCTAGACAGTGTGTTCAATGGTTAGAGCATCGACCCATGCATGAAGGGTCACAGATTCAATTCAGGTCAAGGGCACAAACCTGGGTTGTAGGCTCAATACTCGGCCTGGTTGGAACATGTGCAAGGAGGCAACAAATTGACCTGTCTCTCTCACATCGTTGGTTCTCTCTCTCTCTCCCTATTTCTCTCTCCTTCTCTTCCACTCTTAAAAAAAAATAAAAATCAATGGAAAAAATATTCTTGGGTGAGAAATAACAAAAAATACAAAAATAGGATCTCTACAGATTTAACCAAGTTAAAATGATGTCATTAGGATGGACCTTAAATCCAAATGACTGGTTTCTTTAAAAAAGGGAAAATTTAGATACAGGGACAAACACACACTGAGGAAAGATGACATGAAAACACACAGAGAAAATGCCACGATAAGACGAGGAACTGGAGTGGTTTATCTACAAAGCAGAAGCCAGGACGGAAACAGGTGGTTTTTTTTTCCCTAGCACCTTCAGAATAGGGCCCTACCAACACTGTGATTTCAGACTTCTGGCCTCCAGAACTATGAAACAATAAATTTTGTTGCTTTAAGCCACCAAATTTGTAGCACTTTGTTATGGCAGCTTTAGGAAACTAATACAATATTCTTAGCATAACTGTTTCAATGCATTTGGAACACCCCTGTCCCAACTCTTGCATGACAGGTTAGAGATCTTTTTTAAATTAATTTTCTCCCTGAATTTTGAGTACATTTTTTCAATTGTCTTCAGTGGGTATCTGCAGTTTCACTACGATGTGTCCAGATGTGGATTGATTTTATTTTATTCTGCTCAGAATTTCTGCTCCCTTCATCTAAGAATGTATGTTTTCTGATGACTCTAGGAAATTAGTAGCTATCATCTCTTAAGAGATGTGTATGCCCTTATTCTCCATATTCTCTGCGTCTTGAAATTTTATAACGTGTATGTTAGACCTTTTTTTCTGTGTCTTTTTAAAAATCACTTCTCCTTCTCTCTTAGTACTGGAGTCAAGGAAATTTCCTCTGATCTGGCCTCCAGTTCATTAGTTCTCTGTTCAGAGGGCCTAATCTGTATACCATAGCTTTAAATTTATTTTTTTTATTTCAACTACTATATTTTTTTCCATTACAGAAATTCTATTGCATATTATTAGGAGATATACACTTTCAAGCAGAGTCTAGATAGAAAAATAAAAAGTTCTTTTTATTTCCTTCTATTGGTGAGTAAATAGTTTTATCTTAGTCTCCCTTTCAGATGAGGCTTCAATATCCTAGATTTATGCAGATTTCAGATTTTCTTTCAGCACTCTATACCTAATGAGCCCCAAACCTCACCTTTTCACTGCTCATTGAAATCCAAAACTTTATATCAACAAAATTATTAATCTCTTCTGCCCTCTCCCAAGCAGCCACAGCCCCAGTTTACCCATTCCGTCTGCTTTTCAATTTCCTCTTCATTTCTGGTACCCAAGGAGATTCTTTCAACAGTGTTTATCAATTTATCTAAAAGCCTTTGCTTCAGCCAATCATCTACCAAAGGACACTTCGCTTGATTCCTTGTCTTGGCCATCATGAATAATGCTGCAGTGAACATAGAAGTACATATATCTTGATGAGTAAATGTTTTCAAATTTTGGGGTTAGATATCCAGAAGAGGAGTTGATGGGTCATACGGTAACTTTATTATTAAATTTTTCGAGGAGCCTCCAAACTGTTTTACTTAGTGGCTGTACAAGTTTACAATCCCACCAGAGTGAATGAGGGTTCCTTTTCCTCCACAACCTCTCCAACATTTGTTATTACTTGATGACAGACATTCTAATGGGTGTGAGGTGGTATCTCACTGTGGTTTTAATTTGCATTTCCCTAATAGCTAGTGAAATTGAGCATCTTTTCATATATCTGTTGGCTGTTTGTGTGTCTTCTTGGGAGAGGTATCTGGTCAGGTACTTTGCTCACTTTTTAATCAGATTATTTATTTAGTATGAGTTGTATGTGTTCTTTACATATTTTGGATATTAACCCCTTGTCAGAGCTGTTGTTACCAAATGTCTTTTGCCATTTGGCATGTTGCTTTTTTGTTTTGTTCATGGTTTATTTTGCTGTACGGAAGCTTTTCAGTTGTTCCATTCATTTATTTTTGCCTTTATTTCCCTCATCTTTGGGGTCAAATTCATAAAATTCTCTCTAAGACCAAAGTCTTTAAGTTTACTACCTATGCTTTCTTCTGTTTAATTTATTGTTTCAGGTCTTACATTGAAGTCTTTGATCCATTTTGAGTTAAATTTTGCGTATAGGGACAAACAGTAGTCTAGTTTCATTGTTTTGTGTGTGTCTTTCTAATTTTCCCAGCACCATTGATTGAAAAAGCTTTCTTTTCTCCATTGTATGTTTTTTGCAACTTTGTCAAAAATTATTTACCCATATGCATATGGGTTTATTTCTAAGCTCTCAATTCTGTTTCATTGGTCTGTGTGTCTGTGGCACATACATACAATGGAATACTACTCAGCCATAAGAAAAGATGAAACACTGCCATTTGCAATAACATGGATGGATCTTGAGAATATTATACTAAGAAAAATAAGTCAGACAGAAAAAGGTAAGAACCATATTATTTCATTCCTATGTGGGATATAAAAGTGAAAGCCACAAATGAATAAATAAGAAAAAAAACTAATAAAAACTCATACACAGACAACAGTAAGGTGGTTACCATAGGGAAAGGGGTTGGGATAAAAATGGGTAAATGGGGTCAAATATATGATGACACAAGATCTGACTTGGGGTGGTAGACACATAATGTAATATATAGATGATGTATTATAGAATTGTACACTTGAAACCTATATAGCTTTATTAATCAACATCACCTCAATAAATTTAATTTAAAAAATAAAAGCATTTTGCTTATATCTCATCTAAAATTTCTACATGTTTATAAATATAATATGAAAGCAAAATATGCCTTTAACTTCTAATCCTTTTAAGATGGTAAACTGACATAATCTGAACATTTAACTTCATTTACCATCATGAAAGTCAAAAGGCATATTTTTTCACATATTTCTCCCCAAAGATCCCAGCCTATTTGCTGTTAATGGATATGATCAACAAAGAAAGCAATTTTTTCTATTTAAAATATTTCCAGGATAAGTGTCCAAAGACAAAGTAGGTTCCAAATGTCTCTACCAAGGAATTATTGAAAATCTTCAAGCAAGATACTCCAAATTAATGAGCCTAAATTTAGAGTCTATAATTTAATTTAATTTAATATTATTCTCACAGTAACTCATATAGGGAGTTGTTATTACCTCATTTTACATGAGGGGACGGAAGCTCAGACTTGTCAGTTAACTCATCATATTTGACCACCTTAAAATACAGAAAAACCAATGTTAAGACGTGGCATTATTTGGGACAAAATCCAAGCAATATTATCCAGATGTAGTGCTATGCATTCCTGGAGTGAAACATTTGGGGGCTCACCCATATATTTTCAACCTCCCTCCAAAGCCTTCTCAAACCCTATAAGCAACCTTTTAACCTTAGCCTTCAAGTGTTTGCCTCCTGGCCCAGCCTGATGCCAAAGGAAAGACACCTTTGGTGCTATAACACGTACTCTTATTCCAAAATCCATTAACAATGTAACCTTTTAAATGTGAAATGCAAATATTCCCTCAGCAGACTCAGTGCTTCTCCTGTAATTAGGACTTTCCGTTTCATTTGGTTGATGCTTTCTCAGTTCCTCCCTTCTTCATAGGAATGGATCGCCATCTCTTCCCAGTCGGCACTTCCAAGATGCCCTGCACTCTCAATCAACTTTTGAGGCCTATTTCTCCTACGCATGGGGCAGGAATAGAGATGACCCTGTCTTAGACTTGTATTTTAAAAGTAATGGCATATATATATCTTAAATCTCCTCATATCAATTATATGCACACTGTGCACATATGTCTTTTTGTGTGTTCATTCCTATTATTAAAAAATTGCATTACTTGAAAACTTGCTGTTTTAACTGTCAGTCTCCCACAAGCTGCTAGCAGAGTGACTGGCAGACAGAATCGTGTGGTTAGTGAAAAAACTTGCTATTATTGGGTAGAGCCCAATGGAATGAACAATATTTTGAGCAACAGCATTTTTATTCCAAAATCAAACAACCTCAGATGACTGCTCTTTCCTGTCAAGTTCTGGAGGTTTGGGTGCTTTTATTATTTTTTTTTGTCCCGAATTTTGTACTTTTTTAATGTACACTGGATGTGAAATAGCCTACTGTGTTTCTTTGGGACCCAGGATTTTGTTGGCGATACCAAGGGATGGATGTAATTCAGTGACATTTTGTCAGGCTGTTAAAGAGTGAATTTTCCTTGACTGTGGCAGGAGGTAATTATTTTTGTTTGTTTGCTTCTGACACAGGGGAAGACAATTTGGGGTTGTTATTTCAGCTATTCCAAGACACTTTCTGTTCTGTTTGGCACGAAGGGAAAAAAGCATTTTCCTCTTGGAGGAATAACCAAGTCTCTGCTTTCCCCTACAGACGTGATGCACTTTTTAACATGGCAAACAGTTTTGCAACCTCAGTTTCTTAATGATTTTCCCCTTCTCCTGAATGGACCTTTTCGTCCTCCTGGCATTTGATCTGTAGTACATTCTGTTAGGAAGAGCCAACAGCATGCATGAAATATCCTCAAAGCAAATACAACAGAGATGTGGCTTCTGCACTCAGAGTTCACACTATAATGGGCAGAAACAGGTATGGACAGCTAAATCAATAATAACAATAATAAAAATACTTATATCATTTTTTGATGTAAAACAGATATTTATGCAGTTGGTTCTAGAAAGAAACTTCTTTGACTAATATTTTTTGTGGTCTAGCTTCCCATGCTTAAAAATTTGAGGCACTTAATTAAAATGCACTAAAAATATATTGCCTATTTAGAACTGATTGGACCCTTTTAAAAATTATTAACTAAAATCTTAGCTAACACCACATTCCTGAAATTTCTCTGAAGTAAATGGTGAGAACCAAGACCTCAGCTCAGGGGCTGAACTATGCCTACTGGCCCCTTGGTACCCGCTCTCAATGCCTGGCTCTGTAGAGGCAACGGGCTTTCCAGGGGAAATGTCCTCTCCATACCCACCACTTCCTAGTCCCTCTCACATGTATCTCACACTCCTTAACAAGGCCTTTGGGATGACTCATTAGAAGGGAAATTGTTAACCTACATTGTTCTCAAGCAAGGTTAATTCAAAAGTTATCTGAAATATGAGCATTTGCCATATATATTAAAATGAAAGTCCACTGGGTAAGAATTTATGGGCTTCACTATCAAAGAGACAGAATAATTATAACAGTAATAATAAAAGAAACTTCTGAATTCTTACCATGTATCAGTACTGTGTATTTCCACAAATATTATCTCAGTCATTCCTTACAAAGCCACTGGTAGGCAGCTGTTATCCCCATTTCACAGATGGGCCAACTGGGGCTTGGTTCCTCAGAGATTCTTGTCAGCCAAGAATACCTTTTCTTTTTTCACAGGAAGAGTTCAAGTCTTGTTTCAAAAGGGCTTCTGGCATCACCACCATCACTACCGATTCAACAAACTACGTGTGATATTGGCAGTGGATACAGTTTAGGATTAAGCTGCACCCTTCACTAAATATCTGTTTAGTACATGGCTACCAACTATAGGCTGTTTTTGTTTTTAACTCCTGTCAACTTCCAAACAACATGGATTTTTTTTTTGGGGGGGGGGGGGACGTGTCACTGTCCTCAAAAGGTCTTAGATATCTAAAAAGCAAAGGTGGTGAAAAATAGAGAGGAAAATCTGTGTGTGTGTTTTCTCAAGCATTGGAGGTAAATAAGGACATCCTAGGTTTGTAGTTTTTAAACCTACTTTACATTCTTTTACAGCTACACTTTCCAGTTAAATCTCAACTGGTCATTCAGCGGCCAGAATAAATGCAATACATATCTGAGGAACACACTTATGTGTGGGAATGATATATTGCAACCCTTAATGAAATACCACATAATAAAATCAATTAAAATACCTTTTAACACAAGACCTAAGGGGAAATGGGGAAAGCACACTCCTATCTAATTTAGAGGGAAATTATTTTCTTCTTAAAAATCACTCTGATACTTATGTAGATTCGTAAAATGCTTGTTTTAGTCATTCAAATTAATATGTGAAAGGCGATTCTATATTTATAAACAGTCTATGCTCATGCCCAGTGTTCAATGCAGCTGCATGCAATAAGGCCTCTGGGACTAACCCTGCCCCAGTCTGTATTTTCCTTGAGCTGGCGTTCCCTGGAAGACACAGTCTGTCCAGCGCTGATGTCCCACAGAAAGCTGCTCTCTCCCTGTCGGCTTCCACAGGTAACATGATCTCCTACCTCTACTTTCTATCTCTGCATTCAGAACAACTTTCTGAGATTTCCCAGTGCGTCCTCCCTCCCACAACACAGTGTCTTCTCCAATCCCTTTGCATGGTAAGCACACTATCCTATATTCATAATGCAATTTCTGAACAATCCCTCCAACATCTCTTCTTACCTAAAGTTCAATTCTCACCTAAAATCAGTGTCCCTGACTGCCTACACACAGGCAAAATACACAAAAAATACATAAGTCAAAATACACATGTTACATACAAAATACACATGTTACATTCAAAATACACATATTAGTGATCCCTTAGCACAGTGATGGCGAACCTTTTGAGCTCGGCGTGTCAGCATTTTGAAAAACCCTAACTTAACTCTGGTGCTGTGTCACATATAGAATTTTTTTTTTATATTTGCAACCATAGTAAAACAAAGACATATTTTTGTTATTTATTTTATATATTTAAATGCCACTTAACAAAGAAAAATCAACCAAAAAATGAGTTCACGTGTCACCTCTGACACGCATGTCATAGGTTCGCCATCACTGCCTTAGCATGTAAATCCTGAAATGGTGAAAAACTGTACCAAGAATCCATAATACATGTTCTTAACATATAAGGATGACATTTCTATTTTATACAAGGCTTAGGGTGTCTTCGTAAGGTCCACCATACAGTGCTTGGCACATAGAGGTGCTTATTGGGTATTTGCAGGAGGAAGGAAGGAAGGAAGGAAGGAAGGAAGGAAGGAAGGAAGGAAGGAAGGAAGGAAGGAAGGAAGGGAGGGAGGGAGGGAGGGAGGGAGGGAGGGAGGGAGGAAACCATGTGGATAGAGATGAAAAGGCAAATAGGGAGAGCAGGGAAGCTAAATAAAAGTGATAGGTGTCCAAAAAGACCAACTTACCACATAAATGTTTTCATGGAAATACAGCCCACATCACAAAAGTTTCCATCTTGCCTCACTGGGTAGGTTCTAGTCTTCAGTTGCTCTGTTTGCCACCACTGCAAGATACAGCTGCCTGGTTGACTAAGCAGGGACACTTTGAGGAGGTAAGAGCCTTGGGGAGCCTTGTTATTGAAGCCTCTTATGAATTTCATCTGTATTCAAAGAGGCTGAGGAGTTTGAGACTGTTAAATCTAAAGAAAAAACAGGGTTCTTGAATTACACAGGAACTGGGTAAAACCACACAATTAGCCACATGCTTTTCTCAGAGGGAAAAAGTAGACAATTATTTTTACTCAACATGTAATTGTAAGGTATTAGCAATGATAACAGAGGAGGACATGCAATATATAATTAGGGGGTCAAAAGGCAAACCTGCCGATTATGCGAGGGAAAGTTTCGCCAATTTTTAAGCATGGTATGTTAATGATCTGTGACATCAGAAACCATTCCTCTATTATAATAAGGAAGAATTAACAGGAAACCAACACTTCTGAAAAACCACACAGCACGCCTAAAATATCTGGGATGGGTGAAAATGAGTAGTAAGCTTCAAATTCTGAGTTTGAAAGGTGACAGCCCTTTCCTCTAACACTAATCACAGACCAAATACCATGATGATGAGTCAAGTGCAAAACAGGTCAGACTAACAGCTCACCAGACTGAATCCTCTGATTTGACTTAAATGTGAGGTCAACTGGGCCCATATGCTTCAAAAGAGAGTCAGAAACTAAAGTGGGGTGCATAGCATTGGTGTGCTTCAATATAAAACTCAATCTAAATTACATGTAGCCCGGCCAGCGAGGCTCAGGGGTTGAGCGTCGACCTATGAACCAGGAGGTCACGGGTTCGATTCCCGGGCAAGGGCACATGCCCGGGTTGTGGGCTCCATCCCCAGTAGGGGGCATGCAGGAGGCAGCCGGTCCATGATTCTCTCTCATCATGGATGTTTTTCTCTCTCTCCCTTCTTCTCTCTCTAAAATCAATAAACACTTTAAAAAATAAAATAAATTACACGTAGCTGAAGAACATGACTCAAGCATATTTTTCAGGACATGTGAATTGCATTGCTTACTTTCAGCAAGAGAAATAGGCCATTTTCACTTCTAATAAGTGCTAAAAGTTTATACAAATTGATAAGATTTTTAATGGACTATTGTTTCAGATTAAACAAAAATTAAACTGGGATCATTAATAACTCAAATGTCATTAAGTCATGTTTTCTATACTCACAAGTCCCTAATAGTCTTCAGAATAATTTGACTTTGAAGAATTCTCTATTACATTGTGCTTTAAGCAAAAAAAAAAAAAAAAAAAAAAAAAAAAGTCATTTTTGGAAGCAGGTTATTCTCTCGGCTACCACTCATTAATCTACAGACAACAGTATGCACTTTTTAATCCTGCCTAGACTTTATTTTGTGAAAGATAATATATATTTCCATATGGATGGTACACTTCTGGAATCAAATCATAGTTAAATAAACAGTGAGAGTTGTTAAACTTCTTTTTTTCATACAAGTCATACTTAAAAACTAATCAGAATAACAATTATTTCTGGTTTAATTAGAAAATCTTAATTAACAATAAAGACTTAACCTTAATATTTTGGTTTCCAACAATATTTTTAAAATTAACACCATGTGAATAAATAAGACAATCTCTTTAAACCTCAAGGCAGGATTACTGATGCAGGCAGACTAAGTTATTAAACACATTCTAAATTAAACGCCTCTATGAATTTTATACTGAAATATATTGTGATAGTTTTGCATGCCAAATGTGACATTTTGTATTTTAGATTCATCTTCTGTGGTAATTTTGGAAATGTCACACAAACAAAGATTTTGTCATTTACCAATGGAATTACTATGCGTGGCCGCTTAGCCATCTCTTTGCTGGCGCTTGTGGTTGTTTCAAGTCAGCAAGCCATAAAAAATCTTTATCTCTCTGAAACACAGCAATTTGGAAGATAATCGAATAGTGACTGGGGGGCACAAACGCCAGTCTGAGGAATTATACTACAATCTCTCCTGCATTTACAACCTTCCTCAAAGCGAGTGTCAGACAACTAAGAAGAGGAGATAGAAGATTCATCAAACCTCAAGCCTTGTCTGATTTGCATGGTGGCAGGCCTGCCTCATTGTCTAGTAAGAACCCAGCCTGGTATAATGGACACAGTTTTGAGGCATCCCAATTGTTTTGCAACTGAGAGTTTTAGCCATTCCACTTTAGCATAGAATTCTGCTAAAAAATATTTAAGATCTGCTAAAAATCGGTTTCTCTAAAGGGCCCTCCAGGAAGAAAAGCACAGCAGGTAAGTGTCAATACAACTGACCTCATCATTTAACATTTTGCATCAGAGAAAAAGAAAGTCACAGGAGTCTTACCTCCCAGCAAGGTCCTGCTGCTCCCTGCCCTTCCATTCGGGAGCTCCTGTGGCAGGACCAAGCTTGGCTGCACTGCCTTCTTCACAAATATTTAGGTCTGCAATTAATAGCTGACTTGGAGCTCTGTGGACGTTATATGAAGGGAGATAAAAGAAAGAGAAATTAACTATGGGGTATATGAAAAGGCTTGCCTTTAGAACCACAGCACGATTTGATGTTTTCCTTAAACGTTTTGTCAGAGTCACTGGGAATTAGGTAAATGCCACATTACAGTTGCTGCAGTTGATTAAATTCGGGAGGTAAGCAGCTTTTGAAATGTGCCCCTGTAAAATACAGGACTCACTATATTAGCTACTGATCTCACAACAGTTCAAATATAGCTTGTTTCAGAAATTAGCAGAAAACCAAATTTTACTAAGACTTGCTGCCACTTCACTTTCTACTGCACCCCTTCAATTTTATAAATTGATAGAGAAACTCTAGGGGGAAAAATCATTTAACAAGATGAATAGCTGATATGATGTAAACTTTTCCTTTTTGAAAGCAGCAGCCAGAGAGCAAGATCTATTTCTACATTTACAATGTTCCAGGTTTGTTCGTTTGGTTCTATTTTTGTTTTGTTTTGTTTTTCAGCCTCCCAAGACCTAAAAGCATTCGCCCACTTTCCCAAATTCATTTGAATTAAGAAGGATCTTGTATCCACTTCTCCTGGCCTGAGCTTAATTCCATAAGCAGGGCCATCTGTGACAATGACTATACCGCCACCAGAGGAATGGCCTTTTTGGGTCTCACAGCTGATTTAGTTTCCTGTAATAGAAATGATTTCCCTTAATTTGGTTAGAGCTACATTGACACAAGGGTTCATTAGGACACCCATTTGCCAGCAATTCAATTTCAAATTAAATACACTTTGTTGTAAATTTTATTACTTTTAAACTACAGTATCTATTGTCTTTAATGGCCCTATTATACATTTATGAAGGTAAACAGATTTCATTAGTAAACATAAATGTGTTATGTTAACCAAAGTAAGGTGGTTTCCTCGGTTTCTTTCTTTGTTCCCTTGACAAGAATTATAAGATACTCATGAAATATCCTAAAATCTTAATAATTAAACACTGAATGCATAATTATCATCGTAAGGGGGAAAAAAAACAACAAAGTCCTTGGTTGCAATTCCAGTTCTTTATAATTAAAGAATTTCTAAAAGTACCTTCCTTAGTCAAAAGGAACACAATGCACATCAAAAGGTCAATACACGGCTTTAACATGATGCCAGGAACGTAGAGATAAACCTAGGGGTTTGTGTCCCCTTGGAGCAGTCATACCCTAAACCAGAAGCCAGACCAGACCTCAGCTCACTTTGGAATTAGGTCCTGTGGCATATTATTCTTTTTTCTCCTTCCATGTAGCACTATGTACTTATTCTTCACATTTGGGTAGCTAGACACACTTATTTTTTCCTTTATAAAATAAGGCTGACATTCTAAATACTATTTTATAACCTGTGTTTTCCACTTTCTATACTATGGACATTTTTAATTAAATTAAATTTTTTCTACAGCATAATTTTTATTGATAACCTGCCATTTAATTCTAATTATACTATAATTTATTTAAATAATCCCTCATTGTTGGATATTTAAGTTAGCTTCAATTTTCACTGCTGTAAGTTAGCCTATAATTAACTGTCTTATACATAATGTCTTAGAGACCACCCTGGCCATTTTCCTGGTATAAAGTCCTAGCATTAGAAATGCTGGGCATTGAAGGCATGCTACTCTACACTTCACTGATCTCAACCCTGAGCATTAAAATGACACCTACCTCAGCAATATATAATCCTGTCCAAATAGCCTATTCTCTTGGGCACTGTATAACCTTCACAAAGAGACAGGTCCCTCCAGCTAATCCCTTATTTTCACTGCTAGTAGGATCACAGGTTAAGTAAAATGATGGTGAATAGAGAGCACTAGTGTACAAAGGGTTTATCCACCTCTACACTATTTGCATTTTGAACCACATAATTCTTTGTTGTAGGGGTTGGTCTGTGCTTTGCAGAATGTTTAATAATATCTCTGGCTTCTGCCCAATAGATGCCATTAGCAGACACTCCCTAGTCCCAGTCAGGACTCCCAAAATGTCTCCAGACATTGCCACATGTCCCCTGGGGGCAAAATTGACCCCTGTTGAGAAACACCGATGGGCAGTATTTACTAGTATGTACTGAGTGTTTATGCTCAAGGCAAACTTTTAAATACATTAAATTTATTATTTTATTTAATCCTTAAAATAGTCCAACAAGTTATACTATTTCTGCTTAACTGAAGAGAAACTGAGGCTGAGGCATGTTGAACATCTTGTTTCAGCTCATAAAGTCATGCAACATAAAGCATGAGGTTCAGAGTGAGACCATCTAACTTGAGAATCCCTCCGACCTCTACCCAATACTACTGCCTCCACTCTCCTGGGGTGAAGGAACAGCAACTGCCAGAGGCAGATCTCAGAAGTCCTTACGCTAGACCAAGGATTTAGGAGTTTTTTTGTGTGTTTTTTCAGAGATAAATAAGACATGACTCCCAGCTATACTCCCATTACTATAATGCCCCATTCCCAAACTGTCATGTATGGATGAAGGGGCAAAAATAGATCCTAGGGGAAAATTAAGTCATGGTTCCCACAAACCTGACCCTTCAAGTGAATCAAACTAGGGGTGAATGTCACCTATAATTGGCCCATATTTAATCCGAAGCAAAACAAACAAAATGCATTAAGTCTACTATTAAGGAACATACTTATCAAATGTTTTGTCAATCTTTAAACATGACAAAGGAATGTATTGAGTCTTCCACTTCAAATTTCAAATCCTGCATGAAAGAAAACAAAAATAAAATAAAATTTATTCAAAACGCACTTGAAATGTCTTTGTAAAAATTGGCTTTTCTAAAATCAGGATATACTGACTCTAAAAGGTTAAGGTTCTAGGAGATAAATGAGAACACAGGGATTATCTTAGTAGCAACACAATTATAGAATCTGGCTTTTCTCCCTCAACGTAGTTACTTTTTGGCCAATAAGGTAGAGAGGATAGTAAACAACATTTAAAATGAGAAATATTAGTGGATACCAATACAGCTTCTTTTATTTTTCCTCTTTCTCTCTCTCTATCACACACACACACACACACACACACCACAATGGTAGAGTTTAACACAATGTAAATGGACATGTGGCTGGATGTGTTGTATTCTAAAGATATTAATAATAATTGTTTTTATATATTATATTATCAATATATATTATATTATCAATATATATCAATAATTGTTTTTATATATTATCAATCCAGGACATTTTGGGAGTAAATGGGGAAGTTTAATTATTCTTGGACAACAGGCATAATCCAGGGCTATTACAGGCAAACTATAATGTATAGTAACCCTATTAATAATACTCCTCCAGATCCTCTGAAAGGGTATCATATAAGCAAATATCTATGCATTTAGTGAAAGAGAATGAAAAGAGAATGAGAAAGAAAGAGAATGCCTGGCCGGCATAGCTCAGTGGTTGAACATCGATCTATGAACCAGAACGTAATGGTTCAATTTCCAGTCAGGGCACATACCCAGGTTATAGGCTTGATCTCCAGTGTGGGATGTGCAGGAGGCAGCCAATCAATGATTCTTTCTCATCATTGACATTTCTATCTCTCTCTCCCTTTCCCTTCCTCTCTGAAAAAAAAAATCAATGGAAAAAATATCCTTAGGTGAGGATAAATCTGTATATATAAAAGCCTAAGCGACCTTTACAACTGGTCGACTGAACAACTGCTTGACACAGGAGCTTCCCCCTGGTGGTCAGTGCACTCCCACAGCCAACCTCCCCCAGCTGGACAACCTCCAGCAGTCCCTCCCCCTGGCCGGCTAGCCCTAATCGGCCCTGATCACAGGCCAGGCCAAGGAACCCCACCCATGCATGAATTCGTGCACTGGGCGTCTAGTAAATAAATAAAATAAGATTGAGGGTGGGGAAAAGAGAGAGAGAACTAGATTGGAAGCTGTAGTTCTTTGTAACCTAAACTAGGAAATAACATACCACCATTTCTGCTGTATGATATTGGTCACACAGATAAACTGTGGTTCAGTGGAGGGCATGGTGGAAACTACACAAAGGTTTAAATAACAGGAAGCCAGGATCATGGTCCATAGCAATTATGAGATCCAGACAAGCAAATGTTGGCAGTTTCTTGATTAAGCCTCAAAGTCTGAGAATAATTCTCCACAGCTCTCCACTCTGTCCTCTGGACTCTTGGCTCCACACTCTCAATCTTCCTTCCTTTTTCATGAAAAGTAGCAAACTTGCAGCAAAGCAGTTTTCTCAACCTGGTTCTTGCCAGGAGAATTTGAGAATCAAAGGCCTATTTTCATTTTGTTCTTTCTCTGTCCCTTTTGGTCCAACCAGGTGATGTTTCTGCTTATATCAATCCATTTAAATTCTTGTAGGTCTTAAAATCTTATTTGAGTCCACTTCTTTAGACAAAAACGAAGCCCACAAATCTCTTCCAGATAAGACCTTCTGTATCAATAATCTCAAGCCCCCCCTATAAATCCTGTGATTCAGAGGAACTGTGAGGCTTACTCTTAATCTCTTTAGCATGGCTTTTGACTGAGTGGATAGTATCCTGAGGCATTACCTTTGATATTTCTGAAACCTTAACAAAAGCTTTGACTGACAAGCTCTTGGATTCAACCTTGAACTATTTTCCTGGCATTGGATCTTTGCTCAAAAGCCATGTCTTCATTTTAGCACTACCTATCATCTTGGGAGGCTGAGAATTTTCAACACCATGAAGTCATGACTCACTTTATTCAATATTCCTTCCTCTAATTTATCTCTCTCGCCTCACATTTTAAAATAAGCAGCAGGAAGAAACCAGGTAGCATTCACAAACCTCTGGCTAGAAATCTTTATCTGGATCACACAACTCATTAGCTATATTTTCTACTTCCCACATAACTACAAGCAATAGTGTTGCTAAACTTTCTGACACTCCCTAAGAAAGATTTCCCTTCCTCTACTTTCTAATGAGATTTTCCACACTTTCCTACAAACCCTCACTTCCCATCCTTCTCAAATATCATGAGGTTCCTAATAACATCTTCAAGGTCCTTCAGCCTTCACCTCATAATCCACTGCACAGTTTCAACGCCACTCTCACATTTTATGTTTTGTTATGGCAACATTCCACTTCCAGGTACCAACATCTGTATTAGTTATTTATTTTTCCAAAACAAATTATCCCAAAACTTAACCAGTTTAAAACAGCAAACATTTACTATCTCCCACAATTTCTGAGGATCAAAAGCCCAGATGCCATTTCGCTGGGTTTTCCTGGCTCAGCATCTCCCATGAGGCTGCAATTAAGCTGTCAGGTAGGACTGCAGTCATCTCAAGGATTGACTGAGGCTGGAGGATCTGTTTCCAAGCTCCATCACATGTCTGTCAGCAGACCTCAGTTTCCTGCTGTTGGCCAGCAGTTTTGTTTTCTCACCATGTGGACCTCTCCATAGGCTGCTCACACATGGCACCTTGCTTATCCCCTAGTGAGAGATGAAATATTTCAATGAGAAAGCCTCCACACATATCCATGAAAAAATATACAAAATCCAATACACTGTAACATATTGACATATGACTTGCCAAGGTCATATCAGTAATAAATGTCATGTTATACAAGGTGCCCCGCAATGGGAAAAACTAGGAAAACAAGAACCTCGCCCCCCTGGATAGCATTTGCTCCCCTAGCATATGTGGTTTAAACCCCCTGACCTTTTATATCACTGGTCATGTGGTTCGGATGCTCCCTGACCTTTTCTCCCCTGCTATGTCACTAGTCATGTGGTAGACCATCTTGGAGGAGGGACAAGGGGCTGAAAAGTGACATCATGTACTCCCATGGGAGCCCTTGATCACTCCCTTAAGCATTCAACTAGGCCTCAGTTGTGTTTCAGTTCCAGACCCAGAAAAGCAGCAAAACCAGACAAGTGATGTCATAGCTGACATCAGAATCAGCTACATTGACTAATGACCCTTTTCCCTAGCACCTACCAATCAGTGGAGATTATGACCATTAAAGGACACATCTGGAAAGCTGATGAATATTCTATTGAGATCCTCCCTTGGCACCTCCCCTAAAATCCTCAACCTTAAAAGGAAAGGGAATAAATAAAGGCCATAATTGAATTTTAACTCATACTTGTTGAGTATCTAAGCATAGAGACACTAAACTAAGGACTTTATATGTAACAATCCACTGAATCCTCACATTAACTATTTCAGATAGATACTATTATTATCTCCATCTTACAAGAAAGAAAAATGAGTAACAGCAAAGTTGGCTTCCAAAGCACACATTTATAATCCCTTCACTAATGAATTCTGAGTTTTATATTGTTTGATTATATATCAGAACCAACTCTGTTTATTCAAAAACAATGGTTAGTAGGCAAACATGCCATATGGGAAATCATTGCCACACTGCAATTATAAAATTAGAAATAACATAGCCTAATCTATATAGAAAATCATCTCTACACTGGAATGTCATATATCAAATTTATAAACCTTAGCAGATATTAAAACAATAATATTAAAATTGCCTTTAAATTTAATGTCAACTTTTTAATTTTCTTCAAAACACTTAAAAATTTGCATGAGCCATGCCAAGCAATATAAGCAATAAATTTAAGTAAAATCTTGCATGAAAGTGTGTGAGCTTCTACATTTCTATGTAGACATACTCTCTCTGATAATTTCACTATTTTAATTTTTTTCTCAGTTCTAGAAATTATGCATGTTTAACTACTCCAGTATTAGTATCATTGACAAATGTCAATCATAAACATATATATCAAGAACATGCATATGCCCAGACATTGTGCCTCAGTAGTTGAGCATTGACCTATGAACTGGGAGGTCATGGTTCAATTCCCAGTCACAGCACATGCTAGGATTGTAGGCTCAATCCCCGGTAGAGGGCATGCAGGAGGCAGCCGATCAATGATTCTCTCTCATCACTGAAATTTCTATCTCTCTCCCTCTCCCTTCCTCTCTGAAATATATATATAAAAGAACATGCATGTATGACATAATTAGTAATTGTATTATAATGCTTGAAAATGTAAATGTGTCACTGAACTGAGAAGTCAAAATCTGAAATCTGAAATCACAGGTGAGACTAGAATAATTTTTGAAATAGCATAATCTTATTAAAACAATTCGTTTAAATACAGCATTCATAAAGTGACTTATATTGAAGGATTAACCTGATAGGCACCACACTAATGAATAATATGCAATGCCTTGGAAAAACTTAGTTGAATCTTGCCAGATAAAATCTATAAAAACCTCAGGTACTTCAAACTCTATATTATGTTTCTCAAATACCAGTGAAGAGTGAAGGGTGAAGATGCTATAATCAATGAAAAAGCCCCCAAAATCCTTTCTCCATATACAGATCATCGTTGAGGGGTTTGACAGGACATGATATAAAATATAGGCCACAACAAGCTATAATCAATGGTATTTTTAAAGTATTGCCTACTTAAAAAACAGAAAACATCAAAATATCTAAAAAGAAACAAAATGGAAAAAAAATCCATAGTCTCCAAATATATAAGTGAAGCTAATGTTCAAATTTTTATCATGAAACAATAAACATTATCTTAAATTTGCCTTTTAATTCTATACTACTTCCTACTCAACGCTAATGGGAGTCATATCCCAGATCCTCACAAGAATGGGTTTCTGTTAACATATAGGAGATATGGAAAAAAATGATATAGAAAGGGATGTTATGTAATTCTATGAAACAAATATTTGGTATGATCCAGAGTGGCAGAAATATATGACCTGAGAAATAATGAGCATACCTCTTTACAAACTTATGAAAGTGTTTGTAACTGGAAAACTCCTTGAATCTATTTAATTTTTAAGCCGTTTTAATTAACTGCTTTATTGAGCTATCCCTTAGAGTAGTGAAGAAAAAAAGATGTTTCTGATGTTAACTATAAAATCATGCTTTGTGTCTTTCAACTAAAAGAAAGTGCCTACCAATACCATGAACCTAATAACCTAATACCATGAAAACTGTTTTTACATGTATGCTGTGTTTTTAGTAGAAACTATTTTAGGGTAACAAATTAACAAAAGTTGGTCAAGGAAACTTCTACTTTACCAAAGAATTATACCTAATAAATTTATACAAAATGGTAGAATATAAATACATAATTTTATGATTCTTAATAAAATTATTGCTTCAGGAAAAAATTACCAATTGATATAATAACCCTAAAAAGAGAAAAATTGATGAGAAAGTTTTTGTGTGTGTCTCAAGATGGGTCAAGTAATTACTTCCTTAGACTAGTGATTTTCAACTTTTTTCATCTCATGGAATACATAAACTTAATTAGAAAAACTCTGCAGCACACCAAGAAATATATTTTTGGCTGACCTGACAAAAAATAGGTATAATTTTAATTCATTCACAATAAATGACTATTGTGTTGGCTGTTGTCTTTTTTTTATTTGACAATCTAAGGGAAAAGATGTTAGTGTCCCTGTCTATATAGTCAGCTACTGTATGTTTTAAAAATTCTTGTGGCACACCAGTGTGCCACAGCACACCAGTTGAAAATTGCTGCTCTAAACCAATGATCAATCTTAGCATCATAAAATTTGCAGCAATCATATATTGTTCATCTCTTGATGTATCAAAATATGAAGTATATAATCTTGTCCCTGAGGTATTCCAGTAAAATATATTTATCTTGAATCCAATCAGCACTTTTAGATCAACTTCTATATTATTTAAAGTGCAGAGAATCAGAGAACAGGCTAACATCAACCAGGAAGAAAAAGTAGAACAAATCTGTCTATAGAATGTCTATGGTACATCTGACCCAGTCAGCATGTCAGGCTTGACTTACAGGACAGAAGACCAGATACAATGTAAAGAACTGATTGGATCCTGGTTTGCACAAACATCTAGTAAAGGATATTTGAAGAACAGTGGTGAAATTAGAGTATGGGCTGGATATTAGGTAATATTAAGGAATTACGATGAATTTCATCAACTATGTTGCTGATCTTGACTTATGTTCTTATTTTTTAATGGCATAATGAAGTTTACATTTTTTTGGCTGGCTCTGCATGCCTCTTACACAACTAACGTAATCATTTATGAGCTCCCTCTCTTCTAAGGTATGTCCATTGAGATGTCCAGTAGTTTTGTATTATGAAGCTGCCATCAGAAAATCACCGTTAGTCAGGCAGCCACAGTGACCTCCATCACTGGGCACTCACTGCTAGAACTAGCCAAGGGACTGGAACCATGAAAAGAAATTTACATATTTTATTTCTGACTCAAATTTTTTAAATACTTTTTAAAAATGAGTTTGAGGTTCTCAGAGTAGAATGTTGGGTCAAAAAGTTCCAAACAACATCACTTCATGATTATTATTCTAAGTTCAGCATCATTAAGAACAATTACTTAAAGACACAATTCCTGTTTTTATATTTCTCTAATATAATTCTGCTGCATTAAGTCTCTTTGTTGAATTGACCCAAGAGAGGGGAAACAAAGCTGGAGAACTTTTCAGTGTACTTAAGAATATTTTTTAAAATACGAGTTTCAAAAGGGAAGGATCAGACACCATGAGCATGCTCTTGATTGAACTTTTTTCATAGACATTACATTCTTATGAGAGAAATGGAAAATGGGAAATTAAACAGAAGTAAAATCATTGCCATTGTGGTCACAGTAATACTCTAAAAGCTCTTCATCACCCTAGCAAATTTGTTATATCTATAAAGCCTTACTGAACAATAAAATGAGATTGAGTCATAGCTAATAATATTTTTACCTAATTTAAAAAAAAAAAAAAGATCATAGCCCTGGCTGGTTTGCTCAGTGGTTAGAGTGTCAGCCTGCAAACCTAAGGGTCCTGGGCTGTCTTCCAAGTCAAAGGGTCAGGGGCACTTAACTCAATTACAGATTCCCCAGTCCCAGTAGGGGCGAGTGTGGGAGGCAATCAATCCATGTGTCTCTCTCCTGTTGATGTTTCTCTTTCTCTCACCCCCTCTTCTCCCTCCCTTTCACTCTCTCTGGAAATCAATGCAAAATATATCCTAAGGTGAGAATTTTTTTAAAAAATCATAGTATCAGTGCTTCAGGTTCATCTATGAGCCTGTGATAAATGTTTTACAGAAGATATATTTTTTAAAAACATGGAAAGGATTTTAAATTTGAATCATTCACTACATTGTGTAAATTTTCATTTTTCATATTTAACAAATCTTAAAGTTAGTGATGTAAATTGTAATTCACACTAATTACCTTAGGGGTATTGGAGCTAAGTAGGTAGCAGCAATAGGAAAAAAAAATAACAACTTTTTAAAAAATATCATAGAACTATTTACTGAGGGTTTTTTTCCACAACAACAAAAAAGTATATTTTCTGAATAAAGCTACTAAATATAAATGACAAAAGAGTATTGGGAGGGGAGCTTTCTTTAATATTTATAAATTTATATGTTTTCTCTGGGGTTATTATATTTATGAGGATTTTCAAACGTATGGGTCATTTTGTTGACACTGTATCTGTCTTGCCCTTTACATTGAGATCATTTATTTCAAGACTTCCTCAATACTTTATATTATTTCCAGTAACAATTCTCTGAAGAAGGAGCTTGATATTCTTTGAGGATAAACAAGCTGATAGTCTAACTTGGGTAGCACGCCTACTTAGATTTTATTATAGAACAAGGAGAATCCTTAGGAAGTTTCAAGAATGGAGACCTATTAAGTGAAATAATAGAACTAAAACATGGAGCAAGATGAATAAAGGACTGAAAACACATTCTTCAAAATCATAGATGGAGATTATTTATAGATTATTTTATAGAACCATGTAAATCTTAAAAACGACTCTCTGACATTTATACCAAATAAATGAGAATCACTTTAAATAATAGTGACATATTATATAGACACTCTCTCTCTCTCTCTCTCTCTCTCTCTCTCTCTCTCTCTCTCTCTCTCACACACACACACACACACACACACACACACACACATTTTTGGTCTTTCAATGCCTTCAGTTCACACAAAAAAGACTTTTACACTTAAGGTGCTTAATAAGTGTTTCTTTAATATTCAGGTAACATGTTTCTAAGTCCTTATTACATAAGAGATATAAGAAAAGCCTTTGTCTACAAGACAATTTTGCTTAAGTTTGTGACAAAATACAACAAGGTACAGAATTAAATGGGAATTCCTGACTAATAAAGATATTGGATTGTTATTATATTATTTAATAGCTAATATGTTTATTATCTAATAGCAATTATTAGACCCTGCTATTTAATTACACATCATCATTGTGGCAACATTATTTGATAAGAACTATTATTCCCATTTTATTAAAAATGAATACCTTGAGAACTTAATTGAGTCTGAGACTCAATATGTCATAAGATTTAGAGTCTATTTAAACCCATTACTCTGACTGTAAAACCCAAGTTCGTCCACTACACTATGGTGCTTCCCTCAAAAAATAATTACCTGAGCAGGAACCTCTCTGAGAAGTTATTTAAGATTTTTGACCGAGGAAGTGAAATTATCAGAGTTGTGCCTTAAACACAAGTTCTGGAATGAATTGGAGCAAAGAGAGAACAGAAGCAGGGAGAGTGGCTATGATTCTGTTAAAGTAGTTTATGCTTGACACGTTACCTGGCAGGCACTGAAGGTCTTCGGTAGGGGATGTTTTGTATACATTTGCATAGATGTTGAGCAAGGAAACACATTTTTACATTTAAAAGAATGCATTTATGCCAAAATGGATTTAATCCCCTGGGGAAACACCCTGAAACGATCATATATTTATATTTATCTTCTATACTTAAGACTTTTAGGAGAACTATATTCTCTGAGGCCATTTCAGGGTTCAGAACCGCGTATGCAGGGGCTTCCGGTCAGAATCTGCCTTTTTCCTCCACGGCCTGCTCACCTTTCTTCTTTCTTAAAATTCCTGCTTCTGCATTTCTAACTCCCATCATTTGGCAACCCGTCCTTTAGAACTATATATTAATGGCAAAGGTTATGATATCTCAAATTATTTAAAATCGTGTAAGTATCTATGATCATGCAACCTACTAACAGAAGAAAGATGACATTTTAGGAAGAAGGAAGCCAGAGGAGGCAAGGACCAGGAGCGTGCCCCACAAGGAAAGCTGAGAAGCTACATTAACGACAGAGTGAAAATACACATTTTTAATTCTTGCAAAACATGTAAGATGGGCATTATTGTTCCTAGAATTTAAGTATTTTGGGGGTGCTCACCCCTCCTAAACAGAGCCCTGTGCCCAGGAAGCTGAGGCCAACCTCACCCTTGAGGCTGAGGCGACTGATCCAAACTGACCAATGAACATAATCTCAGTTCAGAGCCCATTGAGGAGTTCATGGATTAATCACGCAACCTATGGTGCCCAGTCAGGTGGAAGTACAGGCCATTTGAAACACAAATAAGAAAAATCTTCACATGTGGATTTTAGAAACCTAAAAGCATTTGTGTATTTATTCATTCCCTTACAATTTCGTTATCTGTTCACTGTTTGACAATGTACTGAGTGGTAATCAGTGTTGGAATAGGACCTTGAGGCAAATAACCATACTAAAGCTGGCCTTAGGGGAATTACAAAAAGGTCTGACATGGCTCTAATATTGTCATTTAACTTAACTGCAGTGGGTCGCTTATTGGCATCTACTCCATAAGAAAATAAATCAGTGTTCTATGCAGCCACATGTCTCAGTTCTACAGTTCTGGCATTATTTCATTTATCCTTTCCTTCTTACTTCCCCCTAGGCTCCAGATGCCTAATTTTAAGCTTTAACTATTCATTTCATGTAAAAGAAGTATTTCCAAAATATTCTACATATTTTGAATTCCAAAAAAATATTTGACAAACTGCCTTTAGTTTTCACTCCTTAATTAGTATATTTCTCCAGGCCATTGAATTAAGGCTTTCTCCCAAAGGCTGTAATTGTGAATGGCCATTCATTAACTTAGAGCATGGTCTTCTGTTTTCCCATCAACCCTCACATATCATTAAATTTTATATACCTGGGTATGTGTATTTAAATAATCTGAACTGAAAGCATGAAAACAAAATTATTATGCAAAATGCTTTAATGTATTCTTTAATGTATTCTTTTAGTTTTAATTATCTATGTGATGATCCTGTTTCATTTAGAACCATAGAATCATAGGTAATAGAATGTCCATATTTGTGTTTTTTCCAGGAAAAATTAATTCGACTTAATCAATCATCCTTGTGGGACAATGAGTGCATTAACATTTAAAACAATAATTCAGGTTCTCCCACTTTATTAATCTTTATTTGTTAACCTGCCAGAAATTTCACTTGGTAAGGATTTCAATTTGTCAAATATACTACTATTCTGCTATATCTCAATATGAATTTGTTTCATCACTGACTTTTCTCCAGTAACTAACTGAGATTAGTTTTGTTACTTCATGGCATGTGTGCTATAGCTAGGTCATTTAGGTTCAAATTCTGGTCTGCTCTTATTTGTTGTGACCTTAGGCAAATTACTTAATATAGCTGAGTCTATGTTTCCTCATCTTTAAAGTGAAAGTTGTAATATTTATCCATCTTTTAATGTGAACAATGCATCAATCAAGAAATATAAAGTACTTAGGTCATGACACTCATTGAATAATAAATATCCATGTCTAATATAATTACACATAATTATTATCTGTAGCACCACAGAAGATTAGAATTTGTGTGTGTATATATATATATATATATATATATATATATATATATATATATACAAATATACTAATATATGTATATATTTACATATATAAATATATATACACACATATGCATATATACATATATAAAAGACTATATATAACACATACATAAAAAGACTACATATACATATTTATCTGCCAATTTTTGTTACTTTAGCATTTATTTTTCTTATTTTCACCTAGGAAGATGAGTATAGGGTTATGAATGTATGAATGAATGAATGAATGAATGAAGCCTTTACTACTAACCACAATGTTCTCTAAACATCTTATCATGCTAACCCACTATCCATTTTGGGATACTCCTGGCTGAGGAACTATTATGTTCAGAGTTTGGCAATGTCTTTAGCTGATAAGGAAACAGATCTTAATGGGGACTTCTTATGAATCTACTAATCCTATATAATAAAAGCCTAATATGCAAATTGACCAAACAGGGGAATGACCAGTCATTATGATGCACACTCACCACCAGGGGCCAGATGCTCAATGCAGGAGCTGCCCCTAGCCCGCAGGTCCCAGGTTGGCCAAGGTGGGTGCCAGATGGGTTCCCCCAATCACCCCACCGGTGGCCCCACAGATTGGCCCTGATCACCAGCCAGGCCAAGGGACCCTATCCGTGCACAAATTTTGTGCACTGGGCCTCTACTCTTAAATTTAAAAAAAAAAAAAAAAGGAGATCTAGGAATATATCCCAAGAAATGAGAAACACCAATCAGAAAGGATATATGTACCCTCATGTTCATAGCAGCACAATTTACAATAGCTTAGATTTGGAAACAGCCTAAGTGCCCATCAGCAGATGAATGGATTAAAAAACTGTGGTACATCTACACAATGGAATACTACGCTGCTATAAAAAAGAAAGAACTCTTACCATTCACAACAGCATGGATGGACCTGGAGAACATTGTGCTAAGCAAAATAAGCCAGTCAGAGAAAGATAAATAACACATGATCTCATTCATTTGTAGAATATAATGAATAACATAAACTGATTAACAAAAATAGATCCAGAGACATAGAAGCACCGAACAGACCATCAAACCTCAAAAAGAAGGTAGGGGGGAGGGGTAAGAGATCAACCAAAGGACTTGTATGCATGCATATACTAGTCAGCAGAATCCATGGACACAGGTAGTAGGGGGCGTGAGGGCATGTACTGGGCGGTGGGAGTGGCTGGAGAGAGGTCAATGGGGGGAAAAGGAAACATATGTAATACTTTAAACAATAAAGAATTTAAATTTTTAAAAAATGGAGAAAATGCCTGGCTTTATAACATTCACATTCACCAAAGCAACAGTTCTTTCCAGAACTCATTGTCAAGGTCCTAGCCATTTCTCAAGAGTAGTTGGGGTATTATTTCATTTTTCAGAACGAATTATTATCTCATGCTTAAAATGGCCCAGGCACTCTAGTAAGAATTTATCTGAACTATTTCATTTATTATTTTATTTCAATATAAACTTCACACCAACCTATGAGGCGAGCACTATTATTAATCCCATTTTATAGATTGAAAATAAAAACTGAGGCTTAGAGAAGACAGTTTGCCTACAGGTCACACAATAGGGGATAGTAGAGCTGGAATTCAAACTCCAGTCTTTCTGTCCCAGAGTCCGTGCCCTCACCTAGACGTCATGCCTCTGACTTACTATTCCATGCCATGTGACCAAGCATCATTCTAAGAACTCCCCCTAAGGGACACTTGAGTAGGTCCAGAACGTAGACTAAAAATGAGAATAGCACAATAGTAACTTACTTATATGTAGCATTTTAAATTCTTCAAAAACACTTTCAGATACTTTATCAAGTTTGTCTTTCACAACGTTATGAAGAAAGGTAAGTATCACTCATTGTTTTACAGAGCACTGAGCTCCAGAAAGGTTAAACAAGTTGCTTAAGATCACACGACTGGAACATGGCTAGCAAGTTTCCCAGTCAAGTACATTATTTTGTAACTTGGTAATATTTTTCAAATGCTTTTATCACATGACAGAGAGCTCATGTGCCTGGCTTATAGTTTTGAAAACAATAGGCTAAGTGTCTTCAGCTGTTTTACCATTTTCCTGGTTAACTCTTATCTGTCTTCAATCTAGAATACACTAAGGCAGCTTCCAGCGATGCGCCAGTCCCTTCCAGGAACAAGCTTGTGATGCCTCAGCTATCATTGCCTCAGGTGGTGCACTGAGGATGGATAAAGATGAAGCCAGGCAACAATAACATCCAGGAAAACAGACCATACCAGAAATACTGTTCACAATTCATCGCATATGTGCTCATAAAAAATTAACTTATTACTGAATCACAAGGTCAATAATTAATGTGCTCTGATTACTCTATGTTTCACAAATGTATCAAGATATAAAAGAAAGCTAAATTTAAAGAACTGTACCTTTTCTCATCAAGTCAGCTGCTACTGTGTAATTGCTGACATATCCTTGACTTTTCTCTCAACTCTTAATTCCCTGCACTTTCTTTATGTAGACTGCCGCCAGGTGTTGATCTGACTGGACTGTCCAAATCCTTCTGGCAAGCACCAAACTCGGCAAAACTTCCTCCTGCTGTCTGCACTACACCCATGATAGACTATAGATGTCTTCCTGTGTGCGCCCAACCTTCACCATATAGCTAGGCTTTTCTGTCAGACTCCCACAGCTGCTTTTCTCCGACACTTCCACAATGGAAACAGAAATTAGAAATGGAAAAATGATGATGTTCCTAACATCTTCTGTCCCTTATCACTGCCACCCTAAATGTGTTTCCCATCTTAAATAAACTTCTTCCAACCAAGAAAAAATATCTTTAATAAATAAGAAATAAGCCAACCCCACAGGTGTTACACGTCACAGCCAGTTCCTGGTTTAGTACACCATAACATGATTTGAATTCACACCCTTTTCTTTTTTACTTTATTTTAAAGCTTTTATTGTATACCAAACAATTTACTAGATGCTGAGATAATAGGTAGAAAAGGCAAAATTCCCCTTATAGGAATGTATCATTTGGGGGAGTCTAATCTGTAAACAAACGGAGAATTAATTGCTAGAATGAAGATTTTGAAAGTTAAGTCTCAAACTGAAGATAAGGATCACTTGAGTTTTACCTGGAGAGGCCAACAAGGCAGATGTCACAAAATAGAGAAACAACATGTCCATGGCAAGGAAGCCTAGTCTGGAGCCACAAACAATTTGATAGCTGCTAGCCTATGAAGCGCAAAAGGCAGAAGAGTAGGAGGTCAAGTGGAAAAGTTGGCAAGGATCAGAGAACAAAAGGTCTTGCATACATCTCAATGTTATTTTGAGTTTTACCTCTCATTCTTTCAAAACTTTGAGTGTCTCTTATGTGCTAAGTATTACAGATGAGCAGGGGGGAAATTACAGGTTTCAAATGTGTGTGGGGGGGGCGGGGGCAGGCAAACTGATCAGATTGTCATTTCAGAAAGTCTCGGGCAGCAGTGTGGAGGACTGAGGCACTGCACAGAGCTGGGTAAAGAAGGTACAGTCACAGTCACAGGTGGTAGGAATTGCAACTTTAGAGAATGACAAAGGGATTGGAGAGGAGGAGCCAGGTTAAAGAAACCCATGGAAGGTAAGTGAATAGTACTGGGTGGTTTATTTGATCGAGAAGATAGAAATTGATGATGACGCTCTGGTTTCTAGTTTGGATAATCCCAGAGAGGATGGTGTAATTTTCAATGAGCTGAGGAAAAGAGGAGGTTTGAGGTAGGGTATGGGGGCATCCACGGGCCTGTCTCGAAGGCAGTTTAATGTACAGATCTGGAGAGCAGGAGAGAGATTTGGGTCAGAGATATAAATTGCATCTTCAGTTAAAAGCTGAAGCTGTTGAGGACATGGATGAGATGGCCCACAGTACATGGATAAAGCATGAAAAGAATCTGGGGAAGAAAGAACCCCAGGAAAAACAACATTTTAAAGATAGACTGAAAAGAACTTAAAGGAATAAGAGAACTCATAAAATCAAGCAATATGGGAGTTTCAGGAAAGTCAACGTTTCTAATATTTTTAATGCAGTGGGTTGAATAAAATACAAATTGCAAAGTGATTGATTTGGCAATTGTAGGTCACAGAAATAAGAATAGTCTTGGTGGTGGCTATATTAGAAATTAAATATTAGTGGATTGAGAAAAGGCTGAGGGAAAATAAATGGAGAAACAAGGAGTTATTATTCTCATAGTCTGGAGGTTAGGAAAATAAATATTTATGGACAGAGAGAAAATAGGGTGTATAGTCAAGAAACAGTTGCCATTGTGTTAGTTTGTTATTAAACTGACTGTGAGTCAAAAATAATAGTTTGGTAAAGAGAAAATCAAAGGAAAAAGTTTTAAGATATAGCCAAGGACGACTTTTGCTTCTACTTAAGACATAAAATTTCTTCAGAGAATGTCCCCCTACCCTAAAAATAAAACAAACTTAGATAATCTATAAAAATCATAGGTTTTTGAAGCCTATTTGAGAGCTGGGCTCACAAATAAACATAATCAAATAAAATCTATAAAATTATAATTTTCTTCTAGGACAAAGCCGTGGCTATTTTTATCTTCATCAGAGCAGTGAGAGGAGACAGAAGCTGCCATAGACATGGGTAAAAAAGACACAACTATTCCTCTACATTTTTAAGACCAGGAGGGGGCTGGCATAAATTTTTAGAAGCACTTGGAGCTAAAGCAAAGGAGAGAAGAGGAGACAAGATGAGAGGAGAGCAGAGGATAGGTCTGTACCCAACCACCAATTCTTTTCCATGGGCCATAACTGAGTACTCACAAGAGAGATTAGGAATGGAACAAGAAAGTTGAGAGAGACTTCCTATGCCCAAAACATAAGGCACATAACATACTGAATACTACTGAGGTCAGCACAGGAGAATGAGAAAAACCACAAACTATTCTGGATCATAAATGAAGTGGTTGGAGAATGAGGCAAAAATTCTAGGAGAGACCACTTCCCCCACATTGCAAATATACTGAGGCTGTTGAAAGAGAGCGAGGGGAGAAACGGGGATAAACCCTCCAGGCACTCAGGTCACAAGCCCCATTTAAGGGAAGCTTCTAATCTCCTCATCAGATAATTTGAGAACTGAAAATCATGGTCCATCAGACCATGCAGCCAAAAGGGACGATATCAGTTCTATTCTCTTTTGAACTTCTGTAAAGGTAACCCTCTGTATTAATATTCCAAATCATTACTTAATAGGGCACATGTAGAGCTTTAACCCATGGGCTGCCATGTTGTTATTTTCAGTCTTTTCACCAAAGGAATGCGTGGGAGATGGCTATTAGAGTAATTTGCTCTGCCTGGGGCAAATTACTCTATTTGGTTCATTTTTTAAAATATGTTATATCCAAAGGCAAAAAAAAAATTGATGTAGGCTTGTTTTAAGTTTGCTTTATGCAATTTTGTACAGATTAAATTAGTTCATCAGAAATTATGCTAGCTAAAATAGATTTGTTGGTTTCTAAATCTACAGTTGAAAATTTCTTTTTAGAAATAATTTGAATGGTATACTGTTTAAATATATTTTAGTCAATTCTCTTACATGTGAGACTTGGGTTTTAATGACCCTAAAGGAAAGAATGAAAGAATCCACAGATACACAGATAGGAAAGAGTATTTATGTGTGCCCACTTATGACAAAATGCTACGGAATCTGCCTCAAAGAATGGAATGAGAGAAACTCTGAGGAGTCCAGAATAAATGGACATCTGGGAATTCTGGGTAAACAAGTAGAGAATAACAAGCTCTCATCTGCAGTTTCTCCATGTGAAATATGGGAAT
This sequence comes from Myotis daubentonii, assembly GCF_963259705.1. NCBI lineage: Eukaryota > Metazoa > Chordata > Mammalia > Chiroptera > Vespertilionidae > Myotis > Myotis daubentonii. The sequence continues at coordinate 132,956,031 of NC_081842.1, forward strand.
CATCGCACCTCTCTCTCAGGGTTTTGTGCAAAAAGTAAATAAATAAATAAGGTAACGAAATTTCCTGCCACAATGCTTGGCACATAGTAGGTACTCAGTAAATCTGAGACATATATATGTATAATTCTACCTGATATCTATTCTATCTATCAATCCTCTATATCTCTATCTATCAATCATCTCTCTATCAATTGATCTATTTATGTATCTGCCTACCGTACATAACCACATCAGTGAGGAATTACTATGGATCGCTAGAATTTAGGAAGATGAGACTACCCTGGTACTTATTGCTTACTTTATTGTTTGAAATGGCTGACAGCTAACTAACTGAGCTTGCAGATTACATAAGAAATTGTTCATTACATTATTTATTTCCAGAAACTAGAAGTAGAGTGGTTAAAACAGTGATTCTCAATTCTTAATGCATATTTGAGCTTCTTAAAATGCTGATTCCCGGTCCTACTCCCTTGCTATCCCAGAAAGTCTGACTTAATTAATTTCTTAATGCGATTATGGTGTTCTGCCAGAGTTGAGGACTGATGAGCTACATGGTCTTAGCTGACAGACATTCAAAACTAATGTGTGGTAATTGGATTAAACTCAGCATTTCTTTTTATTTTTAATTATGAACAGTGTCAAAATATATGTATTTTGTAGTAGAGCCCTGTCTGGTGGCTCAGATGGTTGAAGTGTTGTCCTGTACACCAAAAGGTTGTGGGTTTGATTCCCAGTCAGGGCATATACCTAGGTTCTGGGTTTGATCCCAGGTTGGCGTATATGGGAGGCAACTGATTGATGTTTCTCTCCCACAATGATGTCTCTCTCCTCTTTCTCTCTCTCTCTTTCTCTCTCTCTTTCTTTCTCTCTCTCTCTCTCTCTCTCTCTCTCTCTCTCTCTCTCTCTCTCTCTCCTCTCTCTCTCTTCCCCTCTCTTTCTAAAAATTCTATTAAAAATATCCCTAGATGAGGATTTTAAAAATAAAGTAGTAGAGAGAATTATTTTTACATACCCATTATCTAGATTTAATAATGGTTAATTTTAGCTATATTTCTGTATATCTATAATAATAAAAGCATAATATGCTAATTAGTCTGGTTGTCCTTCAGGACGTCCTTCCAGATGTCCTTTCAGACAAGCTTCCAGACAAAGCCGCTGTGGGAGAGGCTAAGGCCGAGGCAGAGGAGGCAGAGGCAGCTGTGGCGGCCACTATATGAATTTCATGCATCGGGCCTCTAGTATATACATATATCTAAATATATAATTTATTTAGATATACATATACTGAAAATTGTAAAGTAAATCAAACACATTTTGTCATTTCATCTTTAAATATTTCAGAATACATCTCTTAAAAATGAGGCATTTTCTTCATAACCATAATGACATAATTATTATGACACATTTCAAGATTTGTACCAGTTTTTAAAAATACTTCATTTTTATAGAAGCTTTATTTTTGTAGCAAAACTGGGCAGAAAATACAAATATTTCCCATATAGTCCTTGTCCCGACTCACTCAAAGTATCCCCATCTATCAAAACCCCACACCAGACTGGTATACTTGTCAAAATCTATGAACCTATATTGACACATCATTACCACCCAAAGTCCATAGTTTACATTGTTGTCCACTCTTGGTGCTGTACATTCTATGGGCTCAGACAGACATATATTAACATGTGTCCAGCATTATAGTATTGTACAGAATAGTTTCACTGCCCTAAAAATTCTCTATATTCTGCCTATTCCCCCGTCCATCTAATCAAACTGGATCTTTTTAGTGCCTCCCTATTTTGCCTTTTCCAGATTTTTATATAGTTGTAGTCTTTTCAGATTGGCTTTTTTTCACTCAGCAATATTCACTTGAGGTGCCTCGAAGTCTTTTCATGGCTTATTAGCTCATTTATTTTTATTGCTAAAAAATATTCCATTGTCTGAATATACCTCAGTTTATTCATTCACCATTGAATAACATCTCAATTGCTTCAAAGTTTTGGCAATAATGAATAAAATTGTTATACACATTAGTATGCAGGCTTATATGTAACACTAGAGTCCCCCTGCATGAATTTGTGCACCAGTGGGGTCCTTCAGCCTGGCCTGTGGGGATCAGGCCAAAACTGGCTCTCCAACATCCCCCAAAGGGTCCCAGATTGAGAGAGGGCAGTTCTCAGGTGACGCACCCCAGAATTGGGCTCCCTCCTATCTGGTTACAGAGAACCACAGCTGCCAAGTCATCACAGCTCAGCAGCTCCTGCATTGAGCATCTGTCCCCTGGTGGTCAGTGCACATCATAGCTATCGGTCGGACTGTAGGACTGTCGGACAGTTGGACGGTCACTTAGGCTTTTATATAGAGAGATCAGTTTTTAACACACTTGGGTAAATATCAAGGAAAGAGATTGTAGAATAATATAGTAAAAGTATTTCAATTTTGCAAGAAACTGCCAAACAGTCTTCCAGAATGGCTGTATCAGCCTACATTCCCACCCCCAATGAAAGAGAGTTCTGCTTGCTCTGCATCTCCCCAGCATTTGAAGTTATCAGTGTTTTGGAATTTGGCCAGTCTAATAGGTGGTAGTGGTATCTCATTGTTTTAATTTCCCTCATAACATAAGACATGGAGCATCTTTTAATATGCCTAGCATGTTGTTCATTTTCTTGTTGGGTTTAATAGCTCTTTATGTATTATCGATCCTTTTTTTCATATCTTGCACGACTTGTTTTATATCATAGTTTCTCAACCTCAGCACTATTGACATTTTAAATTGATTGGATTGGTAATTCTTTGTTGTGAAGGCAGTCCTATGTTTTGTTACTATGTTCAGCAGCATCCCTGGCTTCTACCCACTAGATGCTATACCACCTCCCAGTTCCCCACTTGTCCCCAGTTGTGACAACCAAAAATGTATCTGGACATAGACAAATGTCCTTGGGAGGCAAAACATCCCCATTGAAAATCACTGCTCTAGATAGAAACTCTTTGAAGACAATGTGTCTTGTTCACCTTTGTTCCTCCTGTAATCTCGAACATAGTGTCTGAAACAGATCAACAAATGTTTCTTCAATTATAAATAAACAGGCCTACCACATAAGCAGGTATAACTTATGTGGGAATATTTGAGTACCACATTTACTTCTACCACCATACCATATTGCCTGGAACCTTGGGAAAATTTTTTGTTGATTTTTTTTAGATTATTTATTAGTGAGAAAATGTTAAGAACCTAAAAATGAAAACTAACAGTGGAAAAATAACTATAAATTCCAAAATTTTCTTGAAAATATATCATTATTTATAACTGAGACCAAAAGATAAAGCAAAGAAATGCACTATACATGCAATAGGATCTCAATGAAATAATTTTACCATTCCAGTGATAATATTTTAAGAAGCAATTCAATCTGAGTAAAGGTTTATTTTTGAAACTTCTATCAAGTAATTAAGAAATAGGCCTTGTAATGTGATTAATACATTACAAAAGTTTATGGAGAGCCCAGTTGGCATGGCTCAGTTGTTGAGCATTGACCTATGAACCAGCAGGTCACAGTTCAATTCCTAGTCAGGGCACATGTCTAGGTTGTAGGCTCAATTCCTAGTGGGGAGTGTGCAGAAGGCAGCTGATCAGTGACTTTCTCTCATCATAGATGTTTCTATCTCTCCCTCCCTCTCCTTCCATCTCTGAAATCAATAAAAATATATTTTTAAACTATATGAAAAGCAGTAATGCATATTCTTAGAAAGATATTTTTAAGTCATAATATCTCCATTTCTATGAAAATTAAACAACTTTGTTATATATAACATACTTGGAAGAATGCCTGACACATAGTAAATACCATAGAAGTATTATCTATCATCACAAGAAAGGAAAAGGTCTTAAGTTTAATGTGTATTAACAATCTCCTAGAGGGTTTGTGTTAAATTTATGCATTCTGGGGCTCTAATCACAGAGATTATGAGACAGTCTGTGTTGGTACCTAGGAATAGGCATTCTAATTAGCATCTCAGAGATTGATGAGATTGAGAGAGGTTGATGGACTACATTTCAACAAGCAGGGACATTAGGTTTCATCTGAAAAATACCAAAGACAATGAAAAAGGATCCTTGTTGTGTCATAAAAACAAAACAGATAATAGGAGGAAGGTAAACCCTCAGTCAAATAACAAGGAAATCAATGAACAAACAGTCTTAAAGGTCTACTATGTATAAAACTGAAATACTAGGAAACAGGGAATAGGGACAAAGACATACAATACAAAATTCTGTGTCTCTGTGTGTGTCTGTGTGTGTGTGTGTGTGTGTGTGTGTGTGTGTGTGTGTGTGTGTGAAAACAAGGTAATCCAGCCTTTATAGACTCTGCCACTCTACAGGGGACCCAAGGCACAAGCCTTTTAAAATGTTAGTAAACATAACAGACTAAGGAGCAATGAAAAATAATCATGTGAAAGATAAATTTTTATTTTTCAAATAAACTACACAAGAGGTTTCTCCTAAGACAAATTTTGAAGAATATACGATCTGCCATCTTATGAGTGTAATTTCTAATTGGAATTAAGAGGTTGGCTTTTAAAGATAATAATTGTAATATTTCAGGGTTGATGCTTTTAACCTCCATTCACATAAAAATGTCAGTACAGTACAGTATATTATCCTTTTATAGAATGTTTTTCAGAATCAATGGGTGAGATAGACTGATATTAAATTGACTAAACATATATAGGTATGGATATATGGTCATAATTATTTACATCTGTTTCCTATTAATAATTAATCTGAACATGTTTCTTAGAAATTGTACACTATTTGTTCATACAGAAGAAATACAAAACAGAAAAATATCAAGGAAATTGTCCAATATTAAAGCATCTAAATGGGAAGCTGTGGAGAGTTCTCCATTACTAAATGGAAGAAATAATTTAAAGAAAAACTAAATGGAAAGCATGTCTTTTAAAGCAATGTTGCTTTCTTTGTTACATAAACTTTCTCAGCAATTTCTCAGAAGCTACTGGTGTCTGTTGAGCACTGTTCAATCTTTGCTCTAATTATCTGTGGTTATAGATCATATCCCTGATTTTGTCACCAAATTATTGAATGACCTTGTGTTCATTTCTTTCAAATGCCTCAGTTTCTCAGTTTATGGACTGAAGGTATTAATCCTTAATACCCTCATACTTCACTGAAGTATTTCAGAGATTAATGAGCCATGAAAGCTTTGAGCTGTTCTGATCAAAGGCACTGTATAACTACAAAGAATTGTTATTATTTACCAGTAGCTCCTTTTTATTGTGGCACTAATGAGCATTGTGGTCAGTAATAACTTATTAGAGAAAAAAATAACTTATTAGAGAAAGTTAAAAAGGTTGTGTCTCTCCATGTTCAGATACACTTCTTGTTAATATTAATTGGTGCTATGCAGACATATTGAAAATGGGGCTTCCTGTAGTCTAACAGTTCTGTATGGACAAGTCTTCATAAACATACCTGCCCGATATCATGAGTTTAGAAGACTGAGCATATTTAGAGCTCTCCTTGGATTTGTGCAAAGTCTACATAGAACTCACATTTCAGCAGACTTGGTAATAAGACACAGCATTTAAATGTTCTCATTAATATTATGTTCTCATATATATCTTGTTTCTCATTTTAATAATCATTAAACATTTTACTGATCTAGTGCTCTCTCTCTCTCTCTCTCTCTCTCACACACACACACACACACACACACACACACACACGCATACATGTTGCCTCCTTTTCTTTGGAAATGAGGTAAACCAAATTTTCACATAGAGGTCAGAGTCAAATCATTGGATTTGCTAAAAATTTTCAATCAAATAAATGCAAATTTATTTTCTGTTCCTTCACACACTATGTTCTATTGTATCTTTCTATATTTCAACACATTAAACACTCAAAATGAGCGATCTAAATAGCAAAAGTGGTACATATTCAGGACATGTCTGAAAAGACTTCATCCTTTCCAAATGGTAGTTGGCACAGAATCATTATGGTACAAATCAGATTTTCAGATTTTAAATGATTGAAGAAACGTTTATAAGTATTAGCAATAAAAGAAGCGATTCTATTTTACTTTCTCCCTCCTAAAAGTGCATGTCAAAATCTTCTTCCAGGAATATTTAGAAGCACTTTGGGCCTCTGATAAGAAAGGAGTACAACTTCTCAGAGCTCTGGCAGTCCAGCCATCTCTGAGCAGTGTTCTTTCCCCGCCTGGGGCCTCTTTCTCATTCAAAGCTCTACCCTAAAATAAACGAAGCACTCAGCCACTAGGAGCACTTCAGCTGAAACGTCTGTGAAACAAGTACATTCTTCAGTATTCAGGGTAAATGAATTTTTCATGAGCAAAGATCTATATAGAAAAGTTTTTATGAAAACCTAGTATTATTTAAGGATGAGTTTTATAGACTGAATTATGTTCCTGAAAAAAATCATATGTTTAAGCCCTAATATCCAATGTGACTATAGCTGGAGACGGACTTTGAGAGATAACTGGATGTAGATAGTCATGAGGGTAGGGCCTGCTTGATGAGCAGGTGACTGTCTACAAGCCAAGAAGAGCTTTCTCCCCAGAAACCAGTCATGCTGGCATCCTGATCTCAGACTTGCATTGTCCATTTGTATTGAAGAATACAAAGAGCAGCTCCAACAGTGCTGCAATGATTCCACTGCGGCTCACTGTGTTCAGTCTTCACATATGAAAATTCTAATTGGATTCATGACCTTATAAAGATACTAGAGGCCGGCCGGTGCATGGGATTCACTTCTGGTGGGGGACGGGGCCTGCAGGGATCAGCCCGCTGTGGCGGCACTGCTGCGGTAGTCCAGAGGAGGCAGCAGGGGGCAAGAGGAGGAGCCTGGGGTGGAGGTGATCATCGCAGCCTGGGCTCCTGTCCATCACCCTGGGATCGCCGTGGGAGCAGCCTCTCATCCTGGTCAGCTGAGTGGTGCTCCACTGTGGTAGCACACTGACCACCAGGGGGCAGCCCCTGCATTGAGCGTCTGCCCCCTGGTGGTCAGTGCACATCATAGCGACTGGTCAACCGGTTGACTGGTCGTTCTGCCGTTTGGTCACTGGGCTTTTATTATATAGGATTTAAGAGGTGCAATGTTCATATTTTTCTACAACTGTTTATTTATCCAAGGTTGTGTATCAAATGCCTATTAAATACACATCTAATTAGCAAATATCAAACTCCAGGAGGGGTGTTGGGTAGAAAGGTACTCAAATAGGACAGAGTCCCTGACCAATGAGTGCAGAGAATGATCAAGATGTTCTACTTAGCCCTAGCCGGTTTGGCTCAATGGATAGATTGTTGGCCTTTGGACTCAAGGGTCCCAGGTTCAATTCCGGCCAAGGGCATGTACCTTGGTTGCGGGCACATCCCCAGTAGGGGGTGCAGGAGGCAGCTGATCGATGTTTCTCTCTCATCGATGTTTCTAACTCTTTATCCCTCTCCCTTCTTCTAAATCAATAAAATATATATATATTTAAAAAAAAAAAAGATGTTCTGCTTACTCACAGAGAGAAGAATGAGTGCCTGGGCTTCCTAAAGGAAGCAACAGCAAGGTGGCAGCAGCTAGAGATTGTGAAGAATAAATGCTTTTTAAAAATATGGTGTATATACTTATTCATGGTGGGGAAGTATGTAAGGTGTGGAATTCAGTGGTAGGAACAGTGAAAATTTAATCAAAAAATTTAAATGTTCTATATATTCAAAAATAAAAGAATGATTATTTTTTAATTTATTCTTTTGTGGACATTTTTTTTTACCAGCTTAACTTTGAGGAAGGCCATTGAATCTTTAAGCTATGGTAAACACGTTTCAACTTTGTTTTTCTTGCTTTTACAAAATACAAGAAAAAATGACCTCATAAAATACATTGACCCATATTGTCTACAGAATAATTTAAAGGATGTCAAAAGCTATTGATTGGCCTGGAATGTCACTCCCTCCAAAATGTAAGATGCCAGATGAATGACGACAAATTTTATGCTAAAAAGTCATATTCTTTAAATACTGTAAACTGCCACTAACACTATTGTGGTTTAGAATATCTAAGCTTGAATCCTGACTTAGAAATATATTAGTTGTAAAACCTTTTCCAAGTTAATCAGCCTTTTTGTGTCTCAGGTTGCTCTTTTATAAAATACTGGTGTTAATACTATCTTTCAAGGCAGTTGTGAGGTTAAATTACGCCAAGTGCTTAGAATAGTATCAGTAGGTATGAAATGAATGTTAGCTAGTGCATTATTAAAGAAGCTTTTTCTGAGTCAGATGCCATTTAGGTCATTTTCTTACCTAACTGCCCTGGCTAGGACTTCCAGGACATTGTTGAATATAAGTAACAAGTGTGGGCATTCTGGTCTTATTCTTGGATCTTAGAGGAAAGTGTTCAGCTTTCCGCCACTGAGTGTGATGTTAGCTGTGGGCTGGTCATAGTGGCCTTTATTATGTGGAGATATCTTGTCTCTATACTTAATTTGTTGAGAGTTTTATAAGGGACACTAGAGGCCTGGTGCATGAATTCATGCACGGAGGGTCCATCAGCCCAGCCTGCACCTTCTTGAAATCCGGGACCCCTCGGGGGATGTCCAACTGCCAATTAGGCCTGATGTGGGATTGGGCCTAAACTGGCAGTCAGACATCCTTCTTGTAATCTGGGACCGCTGGCTCCTAACTCCTCGCCTGCCTGCCTGATTGCTCCTAACTGCTCACTTGTCTGCCTGCCTGATAGCCCCTAACCACTCACCTGCCAGCCTGATCGACACTTAACTGCTCCCCTGCCGGCCCTGTCACCCCAACTGCCCTCCCTTCCTGGCCATCTTGTGGTGGCCATCTTGTGACCACATGGGGGTGGCCATCTTGTGTGAGTGCATGATGGTCAATTTGCATATTACCTCTTTATTATATAGAATAAGCCAGATAGATAAGGACAGATATTATATACTATCACTTATATGTAGGAAAATTTAAAAAATAGAAAGGCAAACTGGAAACAAAAATAGAGTGATGGTTGCCATTTTACGGGGGGCAGAGGGACTGGGGAGATGTTGATCAAAAATACAAACTTTCACTCATAATTTGAATATGTTCTGAAGATATAATATACAGCCTGGTGACTATTGTTAATATACTAAATTGTACACTTGAAATTTGCTGAGAGTAGATCTTATGCATTATCACACACACAGAGAAAAACATACATCAAATCATCATATTGTACACTATAAATATGTTATACAAAATAAAATAAAATAAAATAAATATGTTATAATGTTGTCAATTATACCTCAACAAGTCTGGAATATTTTTAAAGGTAATTTACATGCATGAGTTTTAATATTAACCTAATCAAAATATTCCATAATATTAGAACTATATTATAGAAATTAATGTCAGAGAACATATATATGCCAATGATATCCATGATAATTTTATCTTACCAATTACTTGCAGCATTTATTAATTCACTCATTACAAAAGCATTCAATGAGGGTAAACTTTATGTTTTCTGCCAGGCCCTGTGCTTGATGTTGAAGACAAAATGATATGTCCCTTTCTGTAAAAGATCCCATCTAATAAAACATAATTTTCTTGACTTAATTATTGAAAGTACTATTATTAGTGTTTAATATGAAATATGAGAGTTCTCTTCTCTTGAAAGCAATATAGTTTTCTCATTTTTCTTTTTTAGCACAAATTTTCATTTACTGATGTATAATTGAGGGCTGAGCTTCTGAAGGAAATTTGGCTATACAAGAAACTTTAAAAAGGAATGAGAATAATTTAGCAAAGAAGAGGGTGAAATTATTGATTCATTTGTTAAACTGATGTTGTTTTATTTTAAAACTATATAAAATCATTTTGAGTGTAGTATTCTCAATGTAGTAAAATTGAAAATAAGTTATATATTTTTGTTCATCACTTTATGTTGGTCATTATATTCCACAAATGAGTGAGATCATGTGATACTTATCTTTCTCTGACTGGCTTATTTCACTTAGCATAATGCTCTCCATGGAACAGACCGTCAAACTTCAGAGGGAAGGCAGGGGAGGGTGGGCAGGGGCTGGCGGGTAGGAGATCAGCCAAAGAACTCATATGCATATAAGCATAACCAATGGACACAGACAATAGTGGGGTAAAGGCCTGGGCTGCAGGAAAGGGGGAGGGCTGAGAGAGGTCAATGGGAAGAAAAGGGGGCATATGTAATACTTCCAACAATAAAGAATTAAAAATAAAATAAGTTACATAAAAAGTAGTATGCTTTGCTCTAAAACAAACAAACAAGGAACCCTTTCATCAATAACTTTATTTTCAGAAATGTTAATTTTGTTTAGTGAAAATAACAAGACCTCTGGTCAAAATACTAATTGACAGCCAGTTGAGCTTGCCTTGAATTTTGATGAAACATGATTGTTGCTGGTGAACAATATATAAATTAAAGATAAAGAGGAATGGCTGGAGAGGTCATGGAACACTTTACTATAATTTAAATAGAGGAGTTTAGAATTGGAGCCAGAAGATTAATAGAATGGCAATCTACTGAAGATTATTCAGCTCTGCTGTCTTCTCCTATGTATGGTTCTGTAAGCATAATTAAACTTATACTCCAAATCATGACAATTCACATCCTACTTCCTTAGCCCAATTCCATGTAGAAGTGGGATGGCTTCCTATTTTGGCGCATGTCCTGTTAGGCTCCTGGACCTCTATAAGAGCACATAAATCACAGCTTATGGCTTACTTAAACACTAAAGCAAAGGTACCTGCCCTTAATCAGAAATAAAGAATTTCTGCACTTCAGATTCATGTTCAACTAGATAACCTCAAACTCTGACAGTCTACTGAATTTACAGTTCTAAGAAATGATGTTCATAGAGATTTTTGAAGTATGATCAGCCCATCCAATGTTGAGGTACATAAAATGTTATCCTTGGAGAGACCTGCTTGGCCCTTATCTTGACGAGTAGCAGAAATAATTGCTTTATTCACTCATAGGTTGCTGTTTTACTGTGGGCCCACAGAGTCTCTAATGAAATTTTTTTTCAGTGAATTCAGCTGCCTAATTATTAGCTTCAATCGCTTCAACTATTGGAAAGAAGAAAAGAAAATGGACACTATTTTACATTCTAATATTAATATAAAAATATTATCAACTACTGCATAAAAAATATTGTGTGTAAGATAAATCTCAATTGAAAAAGTAACAATAACATTTTTGTTTTATAAATAAAACAAAAGGTGCTCACTTAGAGGTGTTTCTAAAATATGAACTAACAGTAAGTACATAAGCAATTAATTGTGAGTTCATTCAAGATTTTCAGAGCAAAGAAACATCACTAAAATTTGTTTTTTCATTCTAGATAGTAGCCTGTTTCTCCTTGAGTGCCAGTTAGTTTTGGCAAGAATGCCTCCATGTGAATTCTTTTGTTTCCTAAACATTCTGGGATGTTCAAAAGGTATGCCAAGTAATTAATGATAAATTTTAAAATAAATAAATAAAGTGGAGGCTAAATAAAGAAAAATTTGGGTGCCATAAATTAGACAGTAAACTTTTTTTGTATGGACTTAACCAAGTATTAAAACTAAAAAGGATTCCATAAGCCTTTTATTTTATGAAATTATATTTCTACTCTGTAGAGCCATCTTTCACATTTCACAGGCATTTTTCCTATCTTACCTCAGAAAAGGCGCTGGGTGTGAATGCCACATGACAAACTACAAAAGCAGGACAGTGTCACTATTGTTTCCCTAGAATCAACATGTAAAAAAAACCCAATGCTTTTTTTTCCACAATGAAATAATAATGTGCCCTCGCCCTCTTTCTTGCTATAGTTATATTCATTATATCTTTTATATTTATATTTAATGTATTATTTAAGGAGTGATAGATGAGCTTCTATATTGTTTAAGTAAAAAAAAAAAAAAAAATAGAAGCTTAACTCATGTAAATGTCTCCTGTAATTAGAAAAAAACAAAAACACATTTTCCCTCCAAAAGATTTTCTAGCCTAACCACAGGGTAGAATAGATGTTTCTGGCTTACAGAAAATATACTGGTTAATCTGTTAAAGTATCTCATGAAATCCATCTTTATTTATAGAGATTTTATTATGAATTTTACATTTTCTTTCACATTCAAGAATTAGGTTTCAGACTTGACTTTTACTTTCACATAATGCTAGATTTGACTGATGCCCATTACCAAATATCAGGCAGAATTTTGAAAAGTAGTTTGGTAAGCTTTTTAGAATGTTTCTCTGGAAGAGGTTTAATTCAGGCTAACATGTTTATTTCACACTACCCCGAATTCTATATTTTATTTTTTTAATTAAAAACAAAAACAACTTTTTTTCTGACTTAATATAGTATATTACACATGAGTCAGTAAAGCAAAAAAACCTTCTCAAAGCATAAATTCCTAATTAAATATGCTAAATGTACAGCTTGTTTATAATTAAAATTCAGAGGTAAACCTAATTATCTGTAACTGATTAGAGCAGGTATAGAACTGAATACAGTAAATACTATGAAATGTCCAGTAAAATACTTCCTCTTAATAGCTAAAAAGTAAAATAAACTTATTTTATTTCTAATTCAATACTTATTTAAAAAACAATATATCATTTCCCTGCATTTTCTCTGTGATTAAAATTTGTTTAAAATATGCATTTAATTGATTAGTTTTCATTCCTTACTAGAAAATTATCAGACCTAAGTCATTTTATAATATCTTTCTTATAAGCTTTCCAATGCTAATGAGAAATAAAAAGCACAAATAAATATTTCTAAAGTAACTTTATATACCTATGCAACTGAATTGCCCTATGATAATAATAAAAATAGTATTGTATTATTTACATGCCCCTTGAAATGTGATTCTCTCAATTGACTCCAAGAGTGTATGTCTCCTGTTACCTAACACTGATCTTTTAGTTTTGTTCCTCATAATCTCATCATGTCCTGAGGTGCCCTGATACTTCAACTGCCTTAGACTGGAAACGTCAGCTGTAACATCCTTCCGAAATGGTTACAGAACAGGCCCGACCCATGTGGACTAATTCGTGTGGACTAAAAAGTGGTCATATCAATGACCAGATATCATGGACTTCCTTCTTCCTTCATCGTGAAACCTCAGCCAAGTACGAAGTTATCACCTGAGAACTTCCTGAAGTTCTTAGCGGATGATTTCCTAAGCTCACTTCAATGAGCCTATTGCTGCAGCAACAAATGCCCACAAACTAGGTACCTTAAAACAACAGAAATGTATTGTCTCACAGTTCTAGGGGAAGGGGGTCTGAAAAGGCCATTGTTCTCATGAGGCTCTAAGGGAGAATGCACTCTGCCTCTCCCCCAGCTTCTGGCAATCCTTGATACAGCTGTGTGTGTGTGTGTGTGTGTGTGTGTGTGTGTGTGTGTGTGTGTGTGTGTGTGTGTTTTAAATCTCTCTTTCTGCCTTCACTTATAGAAACACTAGTCATTGGCCTGGCCAGTGTTGCTCAGTGCTTCAGCGTCAACCTATGAACCAGGAGGTCACAGTTTGATTTCCAATCAGGGCACATGCCTGAGTTGCAGGCTCATTCCCCAGTAGGGGGTGTGCAGAAGACAGCCGATCAATGATTCTCTCTCATCATTGATGTTTCTATCTCTCTCTCCCTCTCCCTTCCTCTCTGAAATCCATTAAAACATTTTTTTTAAAAAGAACTAGTACTTGGATTTAAGGTCCAGCATAGATTCAGAATGATATCACCTGGAGCTACTTAGCTTAATTACATCTACAAAGACCCCGTTTCCGAATAAAGTCACAGTCACTGGTACCAGTGGTTAGGGCTTGGATGTATCCTTTTGGTGGACATAATTCAACCCATGACAGGAGCCATCAAGATGCCTATTAGGAGAGTCTATAGTTGTTCAGTAGGATCATTTACTTGAGAAAGCTCAAAATATTTGTGAACTTAATGTGCTCAGGATATACATATCTCAGTGGCACAAATGAAAAAAAACACAAAACTCTGCTATGAAATCTCCACACTCCATATTAGAGAATAGCTCCCTAAACTAAGCTACCCCCCTCAGTTCTATAGCAGGAAATAATACTTCCACTTGTGACCTGTTCCTGTGAGGACAGTCTGTCTCACAAAGTGATATTTTTCCTCTTCAGCCTGAATCAGCTTACCTTTCACATAAAAACACATATTCACATGCACACGTACACACACACACACACACACACACACACACACGAAACTAAATGTGGGGTTCTTGTGTTTTTATTTGAGGTAGATAAGGTGACTGCACAGAAGAGCACTTTCCTCTGTGGTGGATCTCAGCACATTATGCTACATTACACATAGAGAGAAACAGCAGACGAAGAAACAGAACAGGTGTTCCTGAAGCCAACACAATTTCTGGGGGAAAGACTCCTTCCGTGGCATGATTCACAACAGTAAAAATGCACAAGTTCAGTTCCCTAAATGGTGGCTTCACAAATGGAGATCGTTCACCTATTGCTTCAGTGCTAGCTTCTGAATGTCATCCAAGTAAGTGTATGTGATTCCATTATGATTTCTTCATAATATGCTAGAAATCAGGGCTGTAACACAAAATAAAACCAGGTGAAGTGAAACTAAATTGTTCAAGGGCCAGGAGTGATGTTGATAAGTAATGTAAGTTCTGCATAGTAAAATGTGTGTGGAAAATGACAGCCAGGACTCAGGGAGTCAGGAATTATGTGTTCTAAGGAGGGGAGTGTTCGTAGGTAAAATCAGTGAACAACACATACAATTGACAGTTCAACTTGCTAATAAAAAAATTATATTACATTTCTTGATGTATATTTTAATACTGACCTGTTTTAATAAAGAACTTCCAAGCCAAATTATGTCTTTCTGAGCATATCTTCTAACCTCCTCACTGTTCTCTCTGTGGAGTTCCAGACTCTTACTGCAACCCATCGGCTCTTCAGAACCCCGCAGCTCCTTCTCCATGCTCTCCCCTACTTATCCTGAGATTACAAGGAATTCCACTTAATCTTTGTTACAGTAATGTTGGCTAAAAACACAATAATCTAAGCACTTTTCCCTCATATGGAATAAAGTTTGGCTTTTTGTTATCTACAATTGAACAAGTTATTTTCTGTTTAATATTCTGGGAAATCACTAAAGCCAGAACAAGTTTTAAAATTAAAACAACCACATCCCCCAAACCTTTGTCCATCCTGTCAAGTTCACAAAGTGAGCCAAAGTACCATTGTGCGTTACAGCCTTTTCCCCACGTATCCAATGCAGACTGACGTATGGAGCCTGTGCTTTTCCATGCGTTAGTATCACATGTTATTTATTTCAACATCTCACCACTTATTTGCTGTTTTGCTGAAACCAGCTTAGGAGATGAATAGGTTTAGGAGAAGCCAGAGCTCTTAGGTTCATTTTCCAAATTAGAATCCCCAAGAACAGTTCATGAGCTCTGCACACACAGAGGCACTTTATTTGGACTGCCTTGTTTATTTGCATAGAAATGCCAGCATTTATATAAATGGTATGTGTACTTTACTTCTCTATCATCTGAAAACAGTATCATCTACAAAATGTAACTATTCATCTGGCTAGACACATGCTGTAAATATAAAATAATCCTCTCTCTTCCAGTCTCTAAAAAAATCCTGGAAGGTAAAAATGTGGAATTTTCCAGGCCTCCAATGTTAGCATTTTAACAAGAACCTTCACACTCTTACCCAATGGGAGAGCGCTTCCTTTCCAGGAGGGAAGCGGTGGGTCCTGGAAGAGCTCGGGCTGTGGAAGCCGGAGGACTGCTGGCCTTACTCCTGCGCTCACTGGGATGCTACATTACCTCACACAAGTCTTTGAACTTCCTAGGTCTCGCTTATATCCGCATGTATAAACTAGCCGGTGAAGTGCTGCAAGGAGCTGCCCGAATGGAAGGGACATTATTCGGTATAAAAGTGCATTATCAATGTCTAGCACAAAAAAGGAATTAAATATACATTTGCTGACTCAGAAATTAGACTAAACATATAGAGGTCTGATGGATTGAAACATAATAATTTGTGACATTTGATTTTTAGTGTCAGCTTGGCTAGGCTATGGTGCCATTGTTTGTTCAAACAACACTCAAGGTATTGCCATGAAGGTAATTTTTAGATGTGATGAACATTTTAATAACTAGGCTTTGAGTAAAGCAGATTGTTCTTTATAATGTGTGGGGAAGTGGGAGGGGGACTCACCAATCAGTGGAAAGCTTTAAGAGTAAAGACTAGCATTTTCGTCAGGTAAAGAAGGCATTCGGTCTCAAGGTTGTAACACAGGGAATCTGGCCTGAGTTCTCCACCTGCTGACCTGTCCTGTGGGTTTTAGACTCAAGAATGTAGCACTATTTGGGACTCTCTGGACTTGTGTGACTTTTTTCTTCCCCACCTCAGGGAAGTTTTCTGATATTATTTCTTCGAATATGTTTTCTAATTCTTGTTCATCTTTCTGTTGTTCTGGCACCCCTATTATTCGTATGTTGTTTTGTTTCATGTTGTCCCAAAGCTCCCTTAGGCTCTCCTCCTGTCTTTTAATTTTGAACAATAATAGATACAGAGGCAGAGCTGCCTCAAACAGATTGTCAAACTGCAGTGGGAAGACCAGGAGGGTTGGGGGGCAGGAGGGAGGGGGGTAAGAGATCAACTAAAGGACTTGTATGCATGCATATAAGCATAACCAATGAACATAAGACACTGGGGGTAGGGGAGGCCAGGGGATTGTCAAGGGTGGGGGGAAAAAAAAGGACACATATGTAATACCCTTTGTAACACTTTAAGCAATAAAAAATAAAAAAAAATTTAAAAAAAAAGAATGTAGCACTGACTCTTCCCTGAGTTTCCATCGTGCTGCCCTGCAGAATTCAGATACAAGACTATGGTTTCTGCCCCTGCCTGAATCCGCAGCCTGCCAGTCTCCCCACCAGTTTCAGGCTTGTGAGCCCCCATTAACCTCTCTTTCCATTGGCTCTATTAGATTCTGTTTACCTGGAGAATCCAGGCTAATACAACATTTGAATAGAATCCCTCAAAATGAGAAGTCAAGCTGGCTTTAAAAACAAGTTTGCATGGTTTATAAAGAAAGAAAGAAAATCTTGACTACACAAATTAATAGCAAAAAGGTAAAGGAGTATTGGTAAGAAAGTCAGGGATATTGCCTGGCCGGTTTGGCTCAGTGGATAGAGCGTTGGCCTGCGGACTGAAGGGTCCAGGGTTCGATTCCGGTCAAGGGCGTGTATCTTGGTTGCAGGCACATCCCCAGTGGGGAGTGTGCAAGAGGCAGCTGATTGATGTTTCTCTCTCATCGATGTTTCTAACTCTCTATCCCTCTGCCTTCTTCTGTGTAAAAAATCAATAAAATATATTTTTTTTAAAAAAAAAGAAAGTCAGGGATAAAAATTTTAGGAGATGCTATTCTGTAGGGATAAAAATTTTATCCTAACCACTAGGGTTGTTAAAAGCATTAAATAAGTTAATATTTACCTTATTTAGAACAGTACTTAGGACAGTGCCAGGCACCTACTAAGCATTCAATGAATGTTTTGCTAGTATTAATATTTTCATCATCATCATCATCATCAATCATAATTATTATTATACTAGAGGCCCGGTGCACAAAAATTTGTGCACTCGGGGGGGAGGGGGGGTCTCTCAGCCCGGCCTGTGCCCTCTCGCAGTCTGCGACTCCTCAGGAGATAATGACCTGCTGGCTTAAGCCTGCTCCTGGGTGGCAGAGGGCAGGCCCAATCCCTAGGTGCAGCCCCTGGTCGGGCTCAGAGCAGGGCCGATTGGGGAGTTGAGGCGCCGCCCCCTGTCATGCACAGAGCAGGGTGGATTGGGATGTTGCAATGCCACCCTCAGTCACACTCAGGGTAGGGCCCATTGGGGGGTTGGGGCACCGCCCCCTGTCACACACAGAGCAGGGCCCATCAGGGGGGTTGGGGCTCCGTACTCTGTCACGCACAGAGCAGGGCGGATCAGGGTGTTGAGGAGCTCCCCCCTGTCACTCACAGAGTAGGGCCGATAGGGGAGTTGGGGCACCACCCACTGTCACACACAGAGCAGGGCGGATCAGGGGGTTGAGGAGCTCCCCCCTGTCACTCACAGAGTAGGGCCGATAGGGGAGTTGGGGCACCGCCCCCTGTCACACACAGAGCAGGGCGGATCAGGGGGTTGGGGCACTGCCACTGTCACATTCAGGGCAGGGCCAATGGGGAGGTTATGGCTCTACCCCATCACATACAGAGCAGGGCCGATCAGGGCATTGGGGCGCCGCACCCTGTCACACACAGAGCCACAGGGCAATCAGGGGGTTTGGGCCCTGCCCCCTGTCACTCTGATCCTGGTGCCGGGAGGCCTCTCGGCTCTGCTGATCCCAGTGCTGGGAGGCATATTACCCTTTTACTATATAGGATAGAGGCCTGGTGCATGGGTGGGGGCGGGCTGGTTTGTCCTGAAGGGTGTCCTGGATCAGGGTGGGGGTCCCCACTGGGGTGCCTGGCCAGTCTGGGTGAGGGGCTGAGGGCTGTTTTCAGGCTGGCGGGTGACTGA
The DNA here is from genome assembly GCF_963259705.1 of Myotis daubentonii. NCBI lineage: Eukaryota > Metazoa > Chordata > Mammalia > Chiroptera > Vespertilionidae > Myotis > Myotis daubentonii. Next base: position 132,974,652 of record NC_081842.1, read on the forward strand.
AGCTCCCAACCGATCCTTTTTTTCTTTTTTTTTTATTCTGAGCCAGCTTTAGCTTTGAGGCTTGGCTCCAGCTCTTAGGCCTCCACTGCTGAAAGCAGGTTTCTGGCCTTTGTTTACCTTCTGTATTTGAAACAATATTGCGATCCTGCTGGCTGAAGCCCGGTGGACTAAAGCAGGTTTCTGGGCTTTTGTTTAGCTTCTATATTTGTAACAGGGTTGCTTAGAGTTGCAGCTCAGAGGCCTAGCGACAGGCGGGGAATGTTGGAGTCCTTCGTCACTGAGGCAAGCAAGCCTCATGTTCGCTTTAAGCTGCCTGGCTGCCGGCCGCCATCTTGGCTGGCAGTTAATTTGCATATCGCCCTGATTAGCCAATGGGAAGGGTAGCGGTCGTACGCTAATTACCATGTTTCTCTTTTATTAGATAGGATATATGTGATTATCATATCTTCTCATGTAATAATTAACAATAATTTATTCCATAAATACTCCATTGTGGCAGGTATCACATGTTCTTTTGACGGAAATGGCAAAGAAGATTAAGAAATTAAAAGTTAAGATAAACTCATATAAAAGAGTGGCATATAGCCTCATATTAGTAATCCAAGTATGCCACACCATTATAGGATCCCACAGTAGTAAATCTGTTAAGTCATTTTTGCTCTTTAGGGTTTTAAATTCTATGCAATTATAGGAAATTGTGTCATAATTACTTTTCCCCCAACCTTAGCTATATTTAAATATTTGCAACTATCAGCAACACACATACGTTATCAATGAATAGTTATAATTAGAAAAGACAGATTAGCATTTGCAAAAACCATCTCAATGAAGTTATAAGTAGTGTTAGTATAAAAAATTGAAAATAACTTGTCTCTTACCTTGGACTCCTCCACATCCATTCTCATCAAACAGCCTCATTGATGAAACGTCATAGAGAATTCTATTATCAACTTGTAAGGGTGCTGAAAAAGCATATTTATGATAACTTTCTTATCTGTTAATTTGTAGATATGCAAATGGAATTGCAAAATAATTATTAATCTTCATACTATTTAAGTACATTATAGGTCACAGATACAAATTCTATTCAATATGCTGCCTTACTCTGGGGAGAAAAAAACTATTTTGAATCAGTGATAATTGGAATAATGATTTATAAAATGTTTATTGCAGGGTATTTACAATAGGATACTACTTCAATCAAAAGGACTGTATCTAATACACAAGAATCATTTCAGAACAAGCCATTATGATTTTTCAAATCATACAATATATATATATATATATATATATATATATATATATATATATAAAACACTAATATGCAAATAGACTGAATGGCAGAACAACCAAACAACCAAACAATCGATCGCTATGATGTTCGCTGACCACCAGGGGGTGTGCGCAGAACATGGCAGACATCGGCTGTGGTGGGATGGTGGAGCAGGTGAGCGGATCAGAGGCACCAGACCAAGGCAGGGCACTGGTCACTGTCATTGGAGTGAGCCTCTGGTGGTTACTGAAAATTCTTTGCTCCCTCGAGCTGCAGTCCCACCAGGCACTTGCACCCACTGCCAGTGCTGGAGCCACTGCTCGCATCCGCTGCTGGCCCTGATCACTCGGCACCATCAGCAGTGTGAGTGGCAGCTGCCATCCCCAATCGCCCCTCAGGGCTTCTCCACCTCCCCCTGCTTCTTAGGGGCAATCAGGACAGCAGCTGCCACTCGCTCCCACTGATGACACTGGCCCTGCTCGCACCCACTGCTGGCTCTGGCCACAGTCACTCTACATAAAAAAACTGTTGGTAGTGGTGGGTGATTCACACTGAAAAAGAGCCATAAATTCTATTAAACATTCTATCTAATCTATGCTACTTCCCTTTATACCTTGACTCCCAGGAATTTTAAAGTAAGTGTGAGTGCTTAATTACAGTAATACTGCTGTTACCTATTTCTTAAACATTTACTTCTTATTTTTGTATGTGTTCTCAAATCCCCCTTCATCATTATTTGAACTTTTCTTTAACCATATGCATTTATTTTTCTATTATAAGCTGTCTCAAACTATTTTGGAAGTGTGTACTGCTGTTATGTCTCTGCATAGTCTTCAACCCTGAGCCGTAAAGGATGTAGAAGGGGATCTTGTGCTAATTAGCACTACCTACTTCCCAAATGGAGTAAATGCACAGACTTGAGTGACCAGTACAAAGAAAAAGAACACATCATTAAATGTACCCTTAAAACTGGATTATGGACACATGTAAAGAGAGCTGCCTGCTCTAAAATGTGAGGCCCCAGCTTAAACACAAGAGTGGGGCAATAACTGCTGGAAGAGTGACCAACAATATTTACTATCTATAGTTAGAGCCATTCTTGACTTGACTAATTCAACTTCAGTCCTTACATCACAAAAATTCTGTCATATATAACCATACATTTTGATTTTCAAGAAAATGGAAATGACTTCAACTGATAATTCAATTGCTACTTCTCTCCAGAACTTGTTGAGATTCTCTCCTCATTCCTAAAGTGTGTTGTGAGCAAATAAAAAGTAGAGATTTTTCGTTTTCCAATTTCCAATTCACCCTGATTTTGAGCTACTGGTAAAACCTACCCCTGAGAGTAAGTCCTTGCCTTATTTTGCAGATACATCTTTTGGTGATATCTCTGTATTCTGCATCATTTACAAATAGGCTTAGTTCATTGAAAACTGACTTTTAAAATAATCTTTGCACTGTGCTTGATCCCCTTTTTGTGTGAGGAGTTACCCCAGTTTTTATTTAAAAATGCAGATAAAATGATTGGTGCTCAAGAATCTTCTGGATTGCAAATGACTCTAAGTAACGTTTGTCACTATCATGATCTCATTAATAACCTTTGTAAGCCCTAGAGTGCTTGGTAAACTATCAAATATGCATAGCAGTGTTTACATAGGGAGCAATGTTGAATTGTTATTTTTTTATTGTTTAAAGTATTACAAATAGTAGTACATATGTCTCCTCTTTTTTTCCCCCAATTGATCTTCCCCCAGCCTCCCCAGGCCCCCAGCTGAATTGTTATTTTACAACTGCAGCTAGACTCATGGTTATAGAAGAGGAAATCATTATATCACTGCACATCTGTGGTTCAAAACTTAGGTGGTGGTTCAATGCCTTCAATGAGATAAATTCAACAGTCACTGTGTACGGAACTCTCATGTGCTGGATGAATTGAAGAGTGCTCATTTTAAACTCAAAGAGCAGAGATAGCATTTGTAAAGTGATGGTGCTCTTCACATGTATAACATGGGCCTTATAAAGACATCAAAATGCTTACAGCATCCTCAAATGAAAGCAAATTCATGCCTCTATCTTACCAGCTTGCTGTCCTTGATCAAAAATTACCTTCACTGCCCATCATTTTGTTAGTGGTTAAAACTTACCATTTAAATTGTAAGCTGCAAATCTAAACGAAACTGCACGTGTGATCTTTGTCACCTCATTTTCATGAATGGAAAAGAATATTCTGACACAAAAATTACATACTTAATTCTAGCTCACCTTCTCTGCTGACCTCCATCCTACACTGCCTTGGGTTTATTTCCTCATCCATCAGTAGGTCAAAGTAATTTCTGCTGTATTCATTTCCTGTGGAAAGTACATGAAGTAAGGGTCAGTGATTATTAGAAGCACATGAAGCAAAATGTTAATTTTGAAATCGACACCAGCACAGGAGGGCCATTTTAGCTACTTTATAAGCTTACTTTTTCTACAAGACTTCGAGGCCTCCCTTTTTCATAATTATTATCTTTCAAAAGGTCGTAAAAGGTAATTAAAGAAACAAGTTCAAGCTATCTTCCTGTCGCAAAAAAAATTAATGAGAAAATTATCAAATGTAAACTTTAGAATAATAAAAAATTCAAGCAAATTATTTTTAGAATATACTCAAGAAATAGACATTGTTGGATTAGAATTGTTTAGACTTAACTGATTATTTACTCATTGGTATATATTCACTAAGTATATCATGTTTTAGTGTCCTAAAATAGTGTAGTCAACTTAGTAATGACTTAATTATGAGAAACTGTAGAAAAATGTCTATGTTGATCATTAAGGAGAGAGAGAGAGAGAGAGGAAAAGAGAAATAGGGAGGAAGGAAGAGAAGAAAGTCTAAGAGGCCAAATTATAGCTCTTTTTGTTATGTCAATTTAAGTAACATGAAGGGAAGGTACAAATGATTTAGTCTGAATTTGTACCTTCCATTCATGTTACTTAAATTGACATAACAAATATTTAATACACATCTACAATTTCAACAACACAAACCAAAAATTCTCACTTTACATTTCCTACTTACTTTTGCTCTTATCTAGATAAACAAACTGTAGCATCAAATATGACTTTGAAATAGAGAAAAGGGTCTGATATCAATTTTCCAAATCTAGTTTTATACTTCATGCACACTGAGATGTATATGTCTGTTACCAGTAATTTACATTCAGTAAGATGTAATCTCTTCTGATGATAATTCAAGTAGCCTCAAACACTAAGTAATAAATCAATATAGACTGAAAACAATAATTTTTAAAGTATTTGCTCACAGGAAAGGGTCCATGTATACCAAGTATACTGTGATAGTCCATTGTATATTTGTTTTAGGGTCAAAAATAAGACTAAATGGAATTTTGATATAACCTAGGTTTAATTTATATTTCTGAACTGGGCTGGCACATTTTTGCTGTCAGTCTCTGTTCTATCAATGTAGTAAGTACAAGAACTGAAAATCTGCTTTTCCTTGAGGTCTCAATAAAGAAAAAAATAAATGAGTTTTATTTTTGTTACTTTATCTGTCAACAACTACTAGGCCAGTATGAATCTTGGCAGGATGTAATCAAAGTCTTATGTACTGCAATAATCGCCATTGTGCCTCACTCACTGTAATTGTTGGTTTTCTCCCTCTACCACAAAGCATGCAATACTCTAAGTACAGTTGTCCATATGCTGGAAAAATAATTCACCTAGATTAAAACAAAAATATTAGTATATTCCTTATTATGTTACCGTAGCAGCTTCAGTCAACTATTGGTACCCAGATCCTGGAGACACCCCCAATCCAGTACAAAATTCAAGCTACTTGTCTATACAAATAATACCCTAAAACAAAACTCATAAGCACAAACAACAGTATGGTGATTACCAGAGGGAAAAGGGATGGGGGAGGCAGAAAGGGTAAAGAGAGGATAAATGGTAATGGAAGGAGACTTGACTTGGAGTGGTGAACACACACTACAATATACTGATGATGTATTATAGAACTGTATACCTGAAACATATATAATTTTATCAATCAATGTCACCCCTATAAATTCAATTAAAAAGTAAAAGAAAAAAAAAGACGTTGGAGAGTGAAACAAAGTCATTTTTTACCAAAAGTCTGGGGAAGTGTCTTTGGTTTCTCAAATCATTTTCATCCTTGTTGTCAGTTCAGAAATTGGGGCCTTGCCTAGCTTTGCAAGGAGGCCCACACACTGGGAGTCTTCCAGACTGTTAGTCTCCCCTCAGGGTGCCAAGCTTCTGCACACAAGTGGGAGCTGGGCCCCTCAAATGTCTATGTATGGTTTTGAAATCTATGCAAATCGTTCCTTCCACAATGAGTGTGGGTTGAGGCACACATGTAAGTTATAAATGCCACTCCTAGAGTGATTTATTTTGTACATCACATTCTGGAATAGGGCATATAGCACTTTACAAGTAAAGAATCATGAGAGAGCTTGAGCAAAGAAGCAATTCTTGACACGCTCAATACTGATTCTCTTGAAATATCCCCAAATTCTATATTATATTATATGTTTATTTTTTTTACATTTTATATGTATTTTATACTATCTGACATTATGTTATGTACTAGGGGCCCAGTGCACGAAATTCGTGCACTGGGTGTGTGTGGGGGGGTGTCCCTCAGCCCAACCTGTCCCCGCTCACATACTGGGAGCCCTCAGGCGTTGACCCCCATCACCCTCCAATCACAGGATCGGCCCCTTGCCCAGGCCTGACGCCTCTGACAGAGGTGTCAGGCTTGGGCAGGGGACCCTCATTTCCTCCCATCACTGGTTCTGTCCCCAGCCTAGGCCTGATGCCTCTGGCCCAGGCATCAGGCCTGGGCAGGGGACCCCCAGACCCCTCCGATTGCTAGCTCTGCCCCTTGCCCAGGCCTGATGCCTCGGCCAGAGGCGTAGACCCCCATCACCCTCCAATAGCCCGATCAGCCCCTTGCCCTGGCCTGACGCCTCCGCCAGAGGTGTCAGGCTTGGACAGGGGACGCTCATCTCCCCCCGATCACTGGCTCTGACCCCCGCCCAGGCCTGAGGCCTCTGGCCCAGGAATCATGCCTGGGCAGGGGGACCATCATATTCCTCCAATCCCCGGCTCCGCCCCCCGCCCAGGCCTGATGCCTCGGCCAGAGGAGTTGACCCTCATCACCCTCCGATCACCAGTCACCGGATCGGCCCCTTGACCAGGCCTGAGGCCTCCAGCTGAGGCGTCCTGCCCGGGCAGAGGACCCCCAGCTCACCGCGGTTGCAGGCTCTGCCCCTGCCCCTGCAGGATGCCTCTGGCTGAGGCATCCGGCCCGGGCAGCGGGGACCTGCGGCTGCAGCGGCCCCGCGATCCTGGGCTTCGCTTTAGGCCCAGGCAAGGGGCCCCTAGCTCCTGGGACTGCCAGCTTCGACTGTGCCCAGCTCCCATCGCTGGCTCCACCCCCACTTCCTGCTATCACTGGCCAGGGCAGAAAAGGCACCTGATTCTCCGATCATGGCTGGGGGGCAGGGCAAAGGCGGCCCCAGGGCCGCCTTTGCCCTGCCCCCCAGCTCTTAGCTCCCCCCTGGGTTTCCGATCACTGTCAGTGGCAGGGGGCTTCTTCCTGCTTTCCCTTTCGCCTCCCTGCATTGTGCCTACATACACAAATTAATGGCCATCTTGTTGGCAGTTAACTGCCAATCTTAGTTGGCAGTTAATTTGCATATAGCCCTGATTAGCCAATGAAAAGTGTAGCGTCGTACGCCAATTACCATTTTTCTCTTTTATTAGTGTAGATTGTTTTACATACATAACATTATACTTGCGTATTGTCTGTCTCTCCACTAAAATGAGTGCAATAACAGTATCTCTTTATTTACTACAGCCCCTCAGTGCAGAGAACCATACCTTGCACACAGGGGCACTCACAATATCATCTGAATTCATTTTTAAATAAAGCTTTCTTGAAAACCTATTGTAATACCCAAATCTTTTCACCTCCCAGATGTTCTTTCTTGATTAAAATGAGCAACAAGTTATCACTCTTTCTTCCTCTTTTTCTTTCTTTTCCCATCTATCTTTTCCAGGAAGACCCCCTTCCCTTTCCTTTATTATTGAGAGCTTTCTAAGCACCAAACACTATGTCTGGATTTTAAAAACAAACGTGACATCATGGTCGCTGTCTTTAGAGCACAGCCCACTGAGAGAACAAGGAACCTAAACACATAGTCTGACAAGATTCAATGCCACAGTTAAGGGATGGACTTTGTTCGAACACATGGCAGGAGCATCAAACCTGTACTGGGGAAAGAATTTTTTTTTCCCTTGGGGAAAGAAATTTTTAACAGAAGTAGCATGAGCAAATAAGAAAAGACATCAAGACATAAAGACGGGAGAAGCATGTTTTCTTAGTAAATGTTCCTCAGTTTTTCTAAGCCTCCTAAAATTACAAAATAGCAATGAATTGAAATGCAAACTTCTACACTTGTCCCAGAATGTAGTTTAACTAATATTTTTGCTCAAATTATTTTTAAGTTTCTGTACAGTATCACTTTATGGTGATATGATGTATCATAGCCATTCATTCATTCAACTAATATTTTTTGAGTGCTTATCCTATATAATAAAAGGCTATTATGCAAATTGACCAAATCGCAGAACAACCGGTCACTATGACATACACTGACCACCAGGGGGCAGATGCCTATCACAGGAGCTGCCCCCTGGTGGTCAGTGCACTCCCACAGGTGGAGTGCCACTCTGCCAGAAGCCGAGCTCACGGCTGGTGAGCGCAGCGGCAGTGGTGGAAGCCTCTCCCACCTCTGCAGCAGCACTAAGGATGCCATCAGCTGGACATCCCTCGAGGGCTCCCAGACTGCAAGAGAGCACAGGCCAGGCTGAGGGAACCCCCCCCCAAGTGCACAAATTTCATGCACCAGGCCTCTAGTTATGTGAATATTTCAGTAAAACAAATCATTCAAAAATCCCTTCCCTCACAGAACCTATATCCTGTGATTTTAAGAATAAAAGCAACACATGTGCATATCCTATACCTTATTGCATGGTTATGAGTGAGATGGGGAAAAGACAGAGCCAGATAAGGTGTTTAGGCACCCCAGAGAGGAGTGGGGATACATCCCTATGTAAACCTTTGTTTCAAAATAGGAACAACACTCAGGATTAAGTCACTATGCTCTCAAGACTATTGAAACAGTGAAGCAATAACATATAATTATTATAAATACATAATATAAGAAATAAATTTAATAAGTAAGTTATAATTTATTATTTATAACTTATTACTACTTTGTCAATTGCTTGCTATAACATAAATTAGCTTATAAATTAAGTAATAAAATGATTCTCTTTTCTATTGGTGTATCTTGTCTTAAGAAGTCAATAATCTAAACACAGTAGGCAGAGTTTAAGATGGTAAAGCACAAGAAACCTATTACAAATTTGGAAACAACAAACTTCATCTCAAGCCTAGCTCCTCTGCTTATGTTTCATAGGATAGCATCAGGATTTAAGGAAGTGAGATGATTTTAGGATAGTGTGGATATTACCAGAGCTAGGTTGCTAAGAGAATAAATTTCAAAAAATGTCCTTATTATTCAGAATATGCTTTTGGATATGTCTAAAATCATCTCGCAGGAAAATTAACAGATCCACTGGGAAATTCAAAGTAGGGCATTTAGCAATATTCATACAAAAGGTTTTAATACAGCTGATATTTTACTATTTGTCACATTTAGGTAAATAACCTGATAATTGCGTATGTATATATTGAAGTATGGTTCCACATTGAAACAATTGGATGTGATACATAAGCTAACAAATCAGTAAATTGGTCTTGTCAATACTCTCAGCACTCTATTTTTGCTTCCAACTTCATAGCATTCCCTGTTCAGTGTTTAGAAGCAACACCAGTTCGTGCATTGCACGTGCTATTTTTTACTGAATTCAGAGAGGAAAACACAAGCACTTGCCTCTGCCTTCCACACGTATCAGGTTTTCCCAGCATTTAACTAGAACAGCTCAGAACGTAATCAGGGCTTTTACTTAAATTACATCGTACATGAACTTTGGTCAGGAAATCCTCCAGTGTGCACCCATGCAGTTCCTAGGGGGCCATAAGAGTGAGAATGAAATTGCTCACCAGAGAAAGGTTAGTGTGAATCATAGAAGTGTCTTGACTCAACGAGGCAATCACTTCCTTTCAAGTCAGCTACATTAGCTCCAGAGAAATAAAATCTGAATCCATCTATCTGTTCTTTGGGAGGTTTGTATTGTCTCCTTGCTTGTCCTTTTCCTGTGAATCCACCTGTTTCAGCTCAGCTTTTTATCACCAATCATGTTTTCTAATATGTGCTAAAAGTGAAATAAATATAAGACTTACATGTAAACTAAATAACTAACTAAACAATTTATGATTACAGCCATGCACCATAAGTTTACAAGTTAGGATATTTTGCTGCCTTTAAAAGCATTAAGCCTGGGTAATTATAATTAAATTTGAGTCTTATGTAATTTATAAATAAATTTAGAAAACTTCACATTTTTCCCGTTTTGAAAATCCAATACAAAGATCCCGGGTTTAAATATCCACAGGGCCAGACAGTTTATGTATATCTGTGTAACATAAATGTAGAAATCAGAGAGCTGAAATAGAATAGAGGTCAGTCAGAACTATGTCAAAATCATCTTCTCTATTGTATTAAAATACTATTTTTATAGAGTTACTTACAAACATTTTTTAAATTAAAGGCAACTAAAGATACAAGAATACTTCTAATACTTATCTTAAGCCAAAGTTTCATTATACTAAATATCAAAGCAAAACAACAACAAAACCCAAACAAAGAAACAAAACCTAATGACAAAAATCAAACTATGACTTGGATGTCCACTATCAGTATTATTTATTTTTCTTAATAATTCTTTTTTGTTGAAAGTATTACATGTGTCCCCCATTTTCCCCCATTGATCCCCTCCAGCATGCCTCCACCACTATCAGTATTATTTAACATTCTCATAGAAATTTTGGCCAAAGCAATCAGGACAAAAATAAGAGGAAACATGAGCTAAAAGTATTGAAAATAATTATATTTTGTATAATTGCGTATTAGCTGACAACAATATGATTTCCTACCATAAAAACATGAGATTTGACTGAAAAAGTTTTAGAATAAGAGCTATATTATTTGAATAATAGCTTGGAAAACAGCCAGATGCTCATTAAGAGCCATTATTTTTCTTAAATATCAACAATAGCCACTTTGGAGATATAATGAGCAAATAGAAAACCATCACCCATAATAAAGCTCCAGATAGCTCTCAACAATTAGACCTAATAGGAACCCATCAGCGGGCTTCAAGAGTATTAATCTTACCCAGAGCCTCCAAGTGAAAGGCGTGAGCAACAACAGAGTTAAAAACAGCAAATGAATACCATTTCCCTTTTCTTCTTTGCACAAAGTCTAACCTGTGAAAATTGATCTGCTGCTAACACTATGTTCAAGAGCTGGTGCCATGTTGGACAAATTAACTTTCTCAACTGCTTATTCTTACGTCCTTTTCAAATCTTGTGGGTATTTGAGATATCAGTGATTTAAAAAATCTAAATAGGATAATAGTTGAAGTTTGCTAACAAGTACTAATTAATTGAGACATATTCTTTCTTCCCCTAAGGCTCTCCCCCACGGTAAATTATTAGGCATTTTAACTTTTAAACCACTGGAGTGCTGTTGAGTGCATAATTGCTGGCGGGCTGTATCCCACAGTACCCCAAGGCATTAATGCATCATGTGCTCCTCTGGACTTCAAGTCCTCAGAGTTAAAGCGTGTCCCTAAGTACCTGATTTCTAAACAGGAAGCTACTCCAATTAAGTAATGTTGGTAATTCAAAGATTACATATAAATATATTGGCATTTTTTTGCACATATTTAAAAGTCTTCCAAAGTAATGTCAAAGTAGGTTTTATTTCTCTTCAGTTTGAACACTGGCAATATTATCCTACATACAAATAAATTCATACATAAAATAGTACCTTTCAAATTATGAAGGACCTGATATTAAACATCAGTCACCCTTCTAATCTTTTTTATTGTGCCTTCATTTATTTAACAATATGTCTTCCTCATGGATCTAAGATTACTTATATTTATGTGTTGTACTTAAGGGTTCATTCAGATAGTAATGTTTTCATCACACTGCAACCCACTTCAATATGAAAGCAGCCAAATATAATGGACTGTTAGATTTAATTTAAACTATCTTAATTAGGAATCCTTTCTCTAAAAAATCCGGTTATTTATAGATTCCTAAAATTTTTATCTCACAAAGAAAAGGGTTCAGGACTTCTCATGAATTTTTTAATCAGGTTTTTGGTCAATAAATCTAATGAAGGGTAAAGAAAATCTTACTTTCCATTAAAATTTTTTCATAGACAACAAAAAGTATCCAAAAAGTATAAAATACAAAGGTTATGAAAAAAACTTTTTCAGTAAAATTGTTCTTAAAGATGGAAATACAACTATTAAACTCCAGTCAACATGTTGGTCTCATGAAGTTTGAAATCTCTGTGGAGTTTCATTGGTACAGTACAACTTATCCTGGTAGCAAAAAAACTTCAGCAAATATTTAAGAAGATATCGGTAAACTATAAAGTAACCTGTCCAACTGCTAAGACACTAATTGCATCACTAAATATCAGAAAACAAGTTTTTCTCTCAGTTTCTCTACTGTGGAGCCATTTATCTAGCTAAGTCGTTGTACTTCTATAATATAAGCTATATGATCTCTAGTTCTTGCATTTCTATGGTTATAAGATTCTTAACCATACTTTTTACCATCATATTGATTCTTGTGCTGACATTTTTATTTTAAAGGTATATAAACTTCACTGGCATACAAATAAACCCGTGGTTTAAATGTATGGATCTATCTATCATCTATAAATTGGTATAACAAGGTTTCTTATAAACTTTTTTCTCCAACCAACTACATGTGGCAGATTTTATAAGATATTATTTTACATTGCCCGGCCAGTGTGGCCCAGGAGGTCAAGGTTCAATTCCTGGTCAGGGCACATGCCTGGGTTGCAGGCTTGGTCCTCAGTAGGGAGCGTGCAGGAGGCAGCCGATCAATGATTCTCTCTCATCATTGATGTTTCTATCTCTTTCTCCTTCTCCCTGCCTCTCTGAAATAAATACAAATACATATTTTAAAAATATATTATTTTACAAACAAAGTCATACAGCAAGGTTTCACTAACATCAATTTGAAAATAGAAAAATAACTATGTTTAACAGTTGATAAAGTGTTACCAGTGGTTTCAATTACATCATTAACAGGAATAGAAAAAAGACAATACAAATAATTCCTGATTACCTGGAGATAAGTAGTTGCATCTGAGGAAAAAAATAAATTAAATGTTTTTACTCTGTTTAAATTCCCAAAACTCAAACATTCGATAAAAATGCTCTTTCTCCAACTGGACAAACATTGTTCTAGAATTCTGTTGCTTCATTTTAAGTAAAGGACACAAGAGTAAATTTAAATTGATTTGTATAAACTGACAAATATTTTATCCATCTAATATTTACATAAACTGTTACCTTATTTTAGTAGGAAGGGTGCTTTCCTGAGGATTTATTTTTTAGCCTTTCAAGTCAAATGAAAGAAATTCAAATCACTAAGGAATCAATTGGTATCTAGAGACACAAATCCAGGTCAGTTCAATAAACCTAAAGCAAAAGATTTTCTTATATATTTTCTTTTTCTTAGCAACAGTTGAAATGTCGCTATGCAAAAAAAAAAAAAGATTTTAATGTTCTATAAATTTCATATAACACCTGTTTTCCATCTTAAGGTAAAAACATCTATAAATGAGAACAACATAAACAGTTTTATGTGATGTCACTGTGAAAATAATCTAGCTATGTGCACTATGGGGGGAAAAAACAGTTCTTATCACATATTTGTCCAAACAATTTTTTTTCTTTTTTTAAAAAATATATTTTATTTATTCTCTTACAGAGAGGAAGGGAGAGGGACAGAGAGCCAGAAACATTGATGAGAGAGAAACATCGATCAGCTGCCCCCTGCACACCCTTCACTGGGGATGTGTCTGCAACCAAGGCACATGCCCCTGGCCAGAATCGAACCCGGGACCCCCCAGCCTGCAGGCTGATGCCCCACCCACCGAGCCAAACCAGTCAGGGCTGTCCAAACAATTTTAATTATGCACCTAAGATGTACACTTATATGTTACTCTTATTATAATTTTTTTATACATGAGTATTTCTAATGGTCACACCAATATGAAGGTAAAATTAGGGTCTTAATTATAACCCTAATCCAGGATTTCTCTGGCTCAAGCACAACTATTATGGGTCTCATACCCTTAATTTAAACTACCCCTCATTTCTTCTAGAGCAGTGGTTCTCAACCTTGGCTGCACATTAGAATCACCTGGGAATCTTTTTAAAATCCTGATTTCTGGGCCTCATCCTCAGGAAATTCTGTTTCTTTGTGACTAATGTTGTGGCCCCACCCCATAACAAAGAAACAGAATTTCTGGAGGATGAGGCCCAGAAATCAGGATTTTAAAAAGATTCCCAGGTGATTCTAATGTGCAGCCAAGGTTGAGAACCACTGTTCTAGAAGGATAGAAAGCCTCGGACCACATACACTCAAGGTACATGCTCTCAGGTTCTTTGGACATCTGCCATTTTCTTTCTCTAATGCTCAGTCTTCTGCTTTGCTGCCTATTGTCGAAGATTCTATGCTCCCAAAAGTACCTCTCAAATCACAAATGTCTTCATACCCGAATGAAATCACTGATGGCACCTCCACTCCACACAGTCACAGGGAAACCACTTGCTGTAAATGCCAGAACTACTGCTGTGGCCACCTCAAGTGAACCCAGTCACCTTCAATCCCGATTCCTCTTAGGAGCCCTTATAGGCCATGCCGTGGACTCTATAACATCTTCTCTGGCCTAATCGAACCTTGAACTTCCGCCTCTATCTATCCCATGTTCCTTTGGCAATGCCAAGTGAAGGGGCATGCGTCGTCTTCTACTCACATGATATTTCTCCATGTGTACAGGTTAGTAGGTAGAGCTTCTGAGGTCCCCAGCAACTGACAGAGCTCTCAGTGTTTATTAAAGTCTTTCTGGAATAGGCCCAAAAATAAATGCCTGAGGGTTCTAAAAACACAGGAGATGATTGGCAAATACTGTACTATAATTAAAGCTACATTTCCTCTCTGGCCCTAAGATATTGCATGAGATCAATCTTGTGTGACTGATTGTCTCTTTCCCCAGAATTAGTTCTTTCCCAGGAGTCATCTTTGTCTTTCCTAAAATGGAAATGCAACAAATGTACCAGTCAAATGGCAGCTAAAGAGAGCTTAGTGAAGTTTGAATTTAATATGGAATTTCATTGACATTGTGTAACTTCTTATTCTGATGGCCAAAAAGTGTGTGTTTTTTTAATTTCACCCAGTATTTTTTTAAAAACAGATTTTTTAGAAAAGCAATTTCTATTCAACTGCTAATATATTGACCACATATTTGACATATCAGAAAGCCTAAATTTTGACCTCAGTTTTTCATGAAAATATATGTTTATTTGTTAGTTTGATTGTTTGTTTGTGTGTTTGGGTTAGTTTAAACCACAAATCTCAGCCCTAGGCTGAACATAGCTTTATCCATCTAAACTGGGATCCAGTTATGCTAGTATATACACACATACATTTACTTTTCCAGTTTTGCCCATGCATGTACAAATAATCATTCAATTTAAAAAACACTTTATGAAATAAATATAAAAATATTATATGAGAAAATATTGCTTTTTGTTCATGCCATATTAATCTAAATTAGTCAATTATAATCTCAAGAGTTGGCCTCAATGTAACTTGGCTGATATAACATAGAGAGATTCCATGTTTGCCGTACCCACTTTTGTATCTCCGCTATCTATCATAGTGCTTGGCAAATGGAAGATGCTCAATCAATATGCTTTTTAGTAGCCAAAACCGGTTTGGCTCAGTGGATAGAGCGTCGGCCTGCGGACTGAGGGGTCCCGGGTTCGATTCCGGTCAAGGGCATGTACCTTGGTTGCGGGCATATCCCCAGTGGGAGATGTGCAGGAGGCAGCTGATCGATGTTTCTCTCTCATCGATGTCTCTAACTCTCTATCTCTCTCCCTTCCTCTCTGTAAAAATACAATAAAATATATTTTAAAAAAAATAAAAAAATATATGCTTTTTAGTAAATGAAGAAGAGATGAGAAATACATAAGGCATTTTAGTGTTATATATATAAAACTCCTAAGAAAAAATATTGTATAAATATTTTATGTCTAGTTAATCACACATATACCACTTCCAATTTTGAGCTGTATGGATATCATTGTCAAAAGAATATGATCACTAACTAATCCAAGACATAGTAACTGTGTAAGGGCCATTTACCAGATTGTTGTTTGGTTGACTTGTTTTGCTGTCTTGCATCCATTTCCCCTCCTGAATAACATCAAAATTTCTAGTTCCCAGTGTGTATTTTCTTGATTGTCCAGTAACTGCATGTTCCTGTCTCCAACTACAGAAGCCAGGAAGGGCTAGCAGCACCTTCTCCTGCCTGTGATAAAGCCACAAAGCAGGCTGGTGGCCTAAGCATGGTCAATCAAATGACCCTAGAACTCTGAGTAAAGAAGCAAGGGCGGAAAGAACACTTGAAAAAACTTCAGTAAAAGTTGGAGATATAAAGGAAAAAAAAAGCTTTCCAAGTGCAATGAAATTACTCACCATTATTTTGTCTACTATCCACTTCTATAATTATTTTTTATTTCTTTTTTTTCTAAAGCCTTTCTAAGGCTCCTTCTCACATCCATCCCACATTTCATTTTACCACCACTTAAAATTCAGGCATACTCTCCTTTAACGCCACCATATTATCTTTTCGGGTTATGAAATATGCTCCTTTGACTCACCAGCCTCAAGCCCTTGTTAAGTTGAGAACCTAAGCCAACTCCTCTCTCTCTTTTGATATTTTAAGCAGTTCTGAGTTCTCTGCCATTCTCCCTTTTCAAGGACTATAATTCTCCACTCCCTTCCTCCTAAAGCTAAGCCTTTCAGGCCAGGGCACAGCTGGCAATGAACAAAGAAGATGAGCTGGCATCAGGCAAACAGCCTACACACACTCCAAACACAAGTTTGAGGCAAGATGGAAGAGGGGAAACGTGGCCTCCAAAATCACATATAAGTTCCTCTGGAAATTGACAAAATAGGGTTGAATGTGTTTGCTAATTGTTGGCCTACAACTTAAAGGTCGATAGGAACAGAAAGACGAGTGTGAGCAGAGCCTAGCAGACTTTCACTGCAGGTGAGGAAGCAGAAGCAGAGCAGATTGGGAGGAGGTGTGGAGTCGCAGGGAGGGCAGGGAGCTTTGTTGTGTGTTTTCTTCCATCGTAAAAATAAAATGTGTAGTGACTCTATTTTACCTAAGGAATCACATTGGCAGATGATATCAACTTCTAATATTAGCTCTGCAGCATAAGGTCACTTTTCTCTTGCAAATACTCAGACAAACAAGCTTCGAAAACTGCTTCCCATGGGAGTGTTCAGGTAGGATTTGGGGGTCCCTCCAAGTGATCTTGAAATCATACCACTCAGTAGTTGCTTATTTTGCCTACGCCTAAAGATTGTACTTATTTTAACTACTTTTCTTCTATACTAAAGGACTGAACCCATCATAAGTTTGAATTCTTTTTTACCCAAAGTTAATTTTTAGAAAATCCATCTCCTAGACATTTTCATTATAATTTAAATAGTTACTTACCCAATAATGGTACATTTCTTTGAAATAACTTGGATAAATAAAATAGTAATAGAATTCTACTATTATTTGTTAATGCCTTTTTTAAAAATCATCTAAAATATAGAAGTTAATTGATATTTATTATAAGATGATAATACTGAAGTAAAAATGTGCAGTTCCTTTATTTTACCTAAGTAATCACATCGGCAGAAAATATTAATGTTCTTTTTTATTATAGTAATAAGAAACACTGTGTTCTATAATACCTAGCACTTCCTAAATTCACAGATTTCAAATAAACTTCCTGTATGCAGACCATAAAATTGCACATCTCATTTGCAATTATTCAAATGTTTTTGGAGGCTCTCCCAAAGGCAGGCAAGCCTTTGGGTTTGGGTAGAGATGAAACTATATATTTAAACTTTGACCATGTTCCAGAAAAGGCATAGTGTAACCCTTATCTATGTCAGTATCTGGCTGGTTTGGTCTGGATGGTAAATCATTACTGGCTTATTCATCCAAAGCTTCTTTTGTGTGTGTGTTCCTTCCACTCTGCTCTGCTTTTGAATTATAAAATTTTCTCTCTTCCCATTTTTCAGAACCAGGCCAACTAATGATCACTCATGACACTTAGTACCTCCCATGCCTATTCTCGCCTTCCATACATGGTAACTAAGTCCATAATAGTAGTTCGCAAACCCAGCTGTCCATCAAAATGCCTTGTGGAAACTCTGGAATATATGCCGACCTAAGAGTCACTCCCAGAAGTTCTGTTACGAAAGGGTTCCTGTCATGGCTCCAGATCATTCTGAGACACAGCCAGGGTTAAGAAACACTAACAAGGAAACACAAATTCTAATTTTAGGGACATGTAAGGATAATAAATACCTATAGGCTTACCTAAGGAATTATACTCTCCTTCTAAAGACTCATATGTACAAACCAGCATCAAGGAAGCTGGCATCTGAAATAGGCCTTTAAAATCATTGAGAAGTTACTAATACCTGGTGCATTGAAGAACCCACTCAACCTATCTCCAGGAATACCTTTTGTATCCAGACTTTTTATATCAGATATATTATGTGAGAAATGACAAGTGCAATTGAAACAGTGTTTAAGTATTATATTGTGAATCAATATTGGTTAAGCAGCATTTTGTGGGCTGGGAAGTTATATTTCTCTAAGAAATCCTCAAATTCTACCACGTAAACTTGAACGGCTGGACTTCCGAGTCTAATTATCTATAACTGATTGCACAGTACCATAGCCACCAGCTAAATATACCTGCAGAGCACTTTTAAGGTTTGTTGTCAGGGTAATATACACACAGATTTCAAAGAATTTATCTACAAAAGTAAAATATCTCTAAAATTTTACATTGATTATAAGTTCGAATATTATTTTTACATATTGGTTTAAATATAATATATTTTAAAATCAATTCACTTGATTTTTAAGATGTTATTAATGTGGGCTGTTCAAAAATTTGAAGTTATATATGTGGCTCACATTATATTTCTATTGGATAATACTCACAATATTTACATCTACCCTAACACTTATCACAGGTGTTAATCTTTACATAGACCTAATCTTACCCTCTGTCACCAATACCTGATATACCAAAAGTGTAATTATTCTCCATGACTCATTTAGCTGGGTGTTTAACAGTCAAGCCATCAAGCGGTACTCCGCCTATGAATATTCATTAAAAACTTAACATTTAAACCCTAACTGGTATGGCTCAGTGGACAGAGCATCAGCCTATGGACTGAAGGGTCCCAGGTTCCGGTCAAGGGCACATGCCTGGGTTGTGGGCCGGATCCCCAGTGCGGGGGTTTGGGGGGAACATGCAGGAGGCAGCCAATCATTGATTCTCATCATTGATGTTTTTATCTCTCTCTCACTCTCTGAAATATATATATATATATATATACATACTTAACATTTCAGATTTCACAAAGGCTTCCAGTATTTTGTGCCACAGAAAATAAGAATTCCTACTGAAGAAATCTAACACCTCTGTTGAATATATATTTGTAAAACAGGCCTCTTCCATCCTTCACTTGGGCTAAGGGACACATCTTTCTCCTCAGGATTCAGCACTGAAATACCCTAGCTCAATAGAAAGACTAATTGCCCAGCAAAGGAATCAAAGATCTAAAAAACGCCCTTGGGCTGATGCCGCCAGAAGTTTATATTCAGAATCCAGAATTGAAGAAGCCAAAGGAATGCTACAGAGCCCTGAGTCTCCATTCATCTTCCTGAGCATCAACCAGCCTTGCCAGTATTTTCTTTACCAACCTAAGAGGTTGCTGATCTTGAATGTCTAACCCAACTCTAGCCCTTCCCTTCTGAATATGTCAGTAAACTCTCTAGATGTTATCCTGATATTGACTCAGGGACAATGCACTGTCCCTATATCTAGTAACGTCTCCCTTAAAAAAGAGAAAAGCTGAAGAGCAGAAGAATGGGATGCATAGGCCGGAGTCAAACGAGCCTTGGTATTACCAAGTCCCTTATCCCACCATTTATTCCCTTTCTTACTTTAGTCGAGTTACAACCCTGATTTCCTCATCTATAAAATAAGGAAATGGTAAAATATACCTGGTGTACATTCTGCTAGTTGCCTCCAACACATATCCTTTTTTTCTAGAACTCCCCAATTTCAGCTTGAAATGTGTCCTAGGGAATAACATTTCCCAGCCGCTCTTGCAGCTGGACATAGCCATGAGACCAGTTTCCAACAAGAGAGATATAAAGAGAAATGATGTGTGTAACTACCTGTATGTGGTCTTCTTCCCTCCCAGTGCTTGGAACATTCAGCTGATATCAAGTTATCTGAGACCATGCAGATGAGAACTACAGCTTAGGGATTACACAGCAACAAAGTAGAAAGGTACTAGAGCATGTCTAAGCTTCTGTGAGTGTGGCCTTTACTGCAGTAGCTGGATATATATCCTAATATGCCGCTCTAAGGAAATATGAACAGGAAATGCTTAGTGTAGTGACTAAAAGATAATAAGCACTCAATAATGGCAGTTGTTACTATTATTATTATTGATAGTGCCGCATCCTGCCACTTTATACAGACTTACAGAAAAACACAAAGACACAAGCAAGGAGAGTAAGCCAAGCAAAATTCATTGATTTGGACAAGCATGATACAATGTAGAATGCAGAAATCTAGAGGCTGGCAGAGTTTCCCCTGAGCCTTAGAAACCAAAATTGCTAAACAAATGCTCTGTGCATCACGGTAACTTAGTGGGATCTGGACTGCCTGCCCTGTATAGGTGGAAATCATGACGAGGCTGCTAAGTGGGACCAGCAGAGAACACATCTGTGCCAGCTCATGCCTCATTACCTCAGACAGTTCCCTCTCAATAAGCTATCTGGTCATTAAATTCTGATGTCTTTTGTCTTGTTCAATGATGAAGATAAGAGCAAAGACAGCAAGTTTTAATGACTTCTTTCTTTGTGGGTACAGAATAATCTTTCCTTCTTGGCAGCAAACAGGTCAAAGCTTAGAAGAAGAGCTGTCTACCTCTTCTTGTATCAATCTGATGCAAAGTCCTATTCCCCTTACTTCTTATGGTTAACTATTGGAAATAGTCCTAAGACAGAAAATCAAGGAAACTAATAGTTAAGGTGAATTTCTGAAGAGAAATTCTAAATACTAAAATGGGCTTTCTGTATTTATGTTTACACTCTTGGGACAGATGTCTAAACATATCAAGAAACTGTGTTCTCCTGTAAAGAATAGGAGCATCCAGCTCTGAAGCCCAAAGTGGGGTGGCAACGATTTACAAATATAGTGGCAGCTTTACTCTCCTATCCGCACCAGAGCGGTATGTCCTGAGACTGAACCTGTTCCACCTCAGGCCCCTGAGATAAGAGTGGATCCGCTGCTCAGCAGCCTTCATATGTGAAATGACGGCCTGCACACCAATGGCAAAGCAGAGTCTCATTGTGTCCAGCCACATTACATCCAGAGCCTCCAAGGTAGCCTGTGCAGACTCCTCGGAATGGAATGCTTGATGCTGGCTCCAGGGTGCCCAGGTTAGATCAGGAGCATAGCAAGTGTCACTGACTGCACAGACTTACAGAGCATGAAGATAACCAAGACTGAAGTACACCTCTCAGTTCAGCAGAGGCTAGCAGCCTGCGCTTTTGTTGGTGAGCTGCAAAGGTGCGATCCAGCAAGTCATGTCTACTAACTTTCTTTTCTGAAGTCTGATATGCTGAGAGATCAGGGCTGCTCATGTTAAAAGCTGGGTTTCCAATGCCTTCCTTAGCTTCTCTGTCTTCTATAACTAGAGCAAAACAAGGAGGTCACAAGATCATACTATGGCAAAATACATTCCGGTGACAAGCAAAAAATTCCTTCTAATAATTCTTGTGCAGAAGGACTCAAGTGTATCATCCTCAAATGTCACCAAAACAGAATTAGGTTAAAATTAACTCTTAAAAAAAAGAATAAATGATTAAAATAATTACAAATTGCACCCTGACAAGCAAGAGCAAAATTTTGCCCACAGCCATTAGTCTGTAATTAGTTAATTAATCCTTACACAAATTATGAGCAATAACTCATCAAGCAAGGCTCACCCATCAGAAATTCAGCCGACTTGGATTTCTTCTGCTTAGTTTGCTTCAGAGCATTCTGCTGAAACTTCTGGAGGGAAATTGTTAAATGAATAAATTAGCTAAAGAATGAAGATCATCATTTATGATCCACAACTAACACAGTATTTTAAATATGGGATGGCATTGAAATGTCATTTAATTTACATCTCTACTAAAGGGGTCAGATCCTAATTGAACAACAGAAGTGGCAGAATTAAATAAAATAGAATAATAAAAGTTAATATAAATGCCAAATGAAGATCACATTAAAATACTTTGTTGTTATCATTTTTAATTAATGCAAAGAGCCCTCAACGAGTTGAGAATGTTGGAAGATTTGCCCTGAGAAACTTGTGCTGCAGGAGTGGCATTCGTCCGGACTGTGCTGCGATGCTACTTCGTTTTGGTAAAACAGAATTATCTTGCAGAAGACCTGTATGTGCTAAGCCTTTGTTCTCGCTTGTATCCATATTTGTTTTAAACTGCAAGGTTCCAGTCTGTGAACTCATTATTTCTTTCAAACTAATCAGGGATAGATATGATCCAATCTTCTTAAATTTCAGTAAAAGTCAAAATAATGTGAAGTGCCAATAGTTTCATACTCTTATGGGACTTAGAAAAATTTCATAAGATGCCACATCACTGAAAAGCAGAATTCATTATGTGATGAGAAAAGTCATTAATATTAGAATGCGTAATAAATGGTCAAAAATGAAAATGAATAGCCAGACATATTATTAGAGTTCTCAGACTCTTACAAGTTCCAAATGAGTACTTGGTAACTGTCAGACTAAATTTAAAAAATATCTGTGGTAGAAATGCCCAAATTCAGATTGAATTATAAAATTTAGTTTTAACAATAAGGGGAAAAAAGCAAGAAAGACAATTAATGCAGAAACAAGCAAACCATGGCCATACGTAAAGATAGTTCTCTATCAGACAATGAAGAGAACTTCATTATTAAATTAAGTTTCTGATAACTGGATTCAGAATAACAAAACGCCATGTCCACTTTAAAGCTCTATGTCATTGCTTTTCATAGATTTCCTAAAACTTTTAATATTCCCATTTTGAGTTAAAATGTTTACAATACTCTGGCTTCTTTCAAAAAATATTTCATTATTATCATCTATTTAAGCAATTAAATCATAATATTATAGAGTGCATAATAGCATCATATCAGAGGGCATGTTAAAGATTTACGTGCAAATGGAAAATGTATCCAACCAAACTGCAAGGCCTGTTTTCTTCTGAGAAGCTCTTCTTTGAAACACAAAGTAAACATTTAGCATACAATAGGTTAAAAAGTTATTTCATACCACCATAGACAAAATTGAGAAAAAAGTATATTCAAGAGATCTTTAAATTTTTCTAAGATGGTGAAGAGAGGAAACCTATATGGGTAAAAATTACAAAAACAAAAACACTTTAAGATTTTAAATTTTTCTTTTAAAGAAAATGCATAACAAATCATATTTAAAGAAAAGACCAATAATTTTAAAATTAAGGAATTCTGATATTTTATTTTTATATCCATAGTTAGTGTAGGATAATATATTCTGTGTAATCGCTCTATTTAAAAGATACAAATAACATCTAGAAGGTTGTCTCAAAACCTAAGATAAATCCTAAAAATTACTAAAATGCATAGTTACATGCTCACACATTAAACTTAAATAATAGAAATGCTTAAATAACAATAGAAAATAAATTATACTAACTTGTATACTTTATCTATTTTTCATACAAAAAGAATAAACTACATTCTTAAAAACTCAGTAAACTTTTAAAACCAGCAGTTGACAACTGCACTAAATGTTCCTTAGTTCCATTAAGAAAGGTTGAAGTGTGACTGTTTCTGTCACAGGTTCCATCGGAGGTAACAGCAGATACTGGTTTTCTTAACATGGCTCCGTAATTTTGGTCCTTCACTCCTTTCAGCCTGAGTTAAACATGCTTTTAAATAGATGCATGTGGCCTATTAATAGACTGAATTTCCTTACTAAGGACTTCAAATGAAATTTTGTACTTGCTCTCTACTGATAGGAAGGTATCAAAGATATTTTCACAAGTTCACATATTTAAAAGGAAAGCAGCCGAAACCGCTTTGGCTCAGTGGATAGAGCGTCGGCCTGCGGACTGAAGGGTCCCAGGTTTGATTCTGGGCAAGGGCGTGTACCTGGGTTGCGGGCACATCCCCAGTGGGAGGTGTGCAGGAGGCAGCTGATCAATGTTTCTCTCTCATCGATGTTTCTGACTCTCTATCTCTCTCCCTTCCTCTCTGTAAAAAATCAATAAAATATATTTAAAAAAAATAAAAGAAAAGCAAAGTCTGATTGTATGCATGAGAGATAAGTTCTTTGAGAAGACTGGTGAGTGATGGCTTATATTTTGTGACCTCTTTACTGCTAACACATGTTCAAGAGTAAATTGGAAGTGATTTCTGATTTCTCTTTTGTCAATTTCCTCCCTCCTTCACTCATGAGCATCCTTTAGCATGTAAATTGCTCCACCACCACACACCTCACCCCCATTCCCCAGCCACTTTTCAAGTAGATTCCTTCTTCCTTGAGGGGATTTTATCTCTTTAGCTTATACAAAATAAGCCTTCACTAATATTTTACATCAATTCCTTCCTTCATTACCACTTAAGTTAGTTCATTTGAGTAATGTTACTACTTTTAATATATCCACATTAACTTATTAAATACCTATATTGTACTTCAAATTTTAAATAAGAAACAAAATTTAGTCATCAGTATCTTCCTCCTTCTCACTGATATATGCTTATTTCTGAAGAAAAGCAAAATATTTACAATATTAGCTAAAATTATTATGAGCAAACTCTTTGGCTTTTCCCTTCACACTGCTATTTACTTGATATAATATGATCTAACCCTAAATCTAATCTAAATGAGCAATTTCTGATACCACATTTCTTTTATATATATGCTTGAATAGTGACAAATCAGACCTTATTTTTTTTTCGGTAAGCTTATCCTATTAAATGTAACTATAATATAAGTAATATTTTGTGGTTTAAAGTGAAAAGAATAAAACTGCCTGAAATTTGTAAGAGCCAACAGTGTTTTTGATATTTTCCTTTTCATTAAAAACCAACAAATATCTTTTGATTCCTGCACTCTCAACTTGAAAAGAAATCTATGATAGAGTAGCGAACACAAACCACCACCACAAATGCATTTATAACCAATGACAAGCAAAACTATGAAGCTTTTAAAAGAATGTGATTGTTGTCAGAAGAAATCGGGTCCCACAGCGCAGTGTTCAGCTCTGTTTGCACTCAAAGCCATGGCCGGGGGCGCAGGCAGCACTGCTCCGAGCCTGTTGGGCACAGACCAGCAAGAAAGTGAATTCTGCATACTGCACAGATCACCGCTCAGTTCAGGGCAGTCAGATTGCATCTGGGATCAACCAATTGTGCTTCATGAAACCGTCAGCCCTCATTTGTGTCTAGCTGTTTTCTTCTGTCCAGGAGTAAACAAGGGGTTGTCTCCCTCCCCTTGAGTGCACAGTAAGATCACACAGTGGGACTTTGTCAGCGGCCTCAGAGTTAAAGTTACTTCTCCCAGACAGCAGTTCCAGGGCACACCGTGACGTCACAAAGAGAAGCAACTTTGGAATGACCAAGTTAGGATCCCTTTTCAGAAGCGCATACCTGAGATTCCTAAACACATGGGCATGGCGTGTCTCTCCCATGAAGTAAATGTAGGTGTTTCTACTATGAACAACTGTTTTTGTGGGGGTTTTTCTGCAGACTAGCTCAGCAGATTCATCACTTTAGCAAGGAGGGGGTGGTGGTGATTGTTTTTGTTGTTTCACTGCTCTGGGGGCTTTGCTTGAATCAGCCAAAAAAAAAAAAAAAAAAAGACCTGGATAAAAATCCTGTCAATCTGGTCCACCTCCAGGAAGCTAATCATGCCTGAATCACTGAGAGGAGTGTAATGATGCTAAACAGGAACAGGTATGTTGGCTTCTGTTGCCATTGCTTCCGCCACAGTTTCGCCTTTACAATAAAGCCAAATAACGTTGAAGGAACATCATTTCAATAATAAAAGGTACGGGTGTTATTGAAGCCGTTTTCTTTGGCAAGTGGCATAAAGATAATATTTAGTATTTGCTGCATTGACTTCTCCTAGCCAGCTGGTGTGTCCTTGTTAAGACTGCATTTATGCAGCTTGAGCTGGAACCTTTTTTGTTCTCCCAGTCTATTACTTTGTCGATTTAGGGGACAACAGCCAAATTGAAACAGCTTGCAATTTGCACCTGTCTGCTCTAAGCACTGCATGTTAGATTATGGGGAGAGCAAACTCTTTACTGCTAATGAGAATAAAGGTAGGGCTAAATGCCGGTTTTTTTTAGAGGCTTTATTAGGGTATTATAGTGATTTCTTTTTCGTTTGTAAATGATCTCATAGGGACCTACCTCTGCTCATGTTTTAGAGTCCTTAGAGTTAAAGAATAAAATGTCTAAAAAATGTAGTTAAAGTTGCTCATTCTTTAAAGAAATTTTAAATGTCATGTAACTAAGAATCGAGTTAATATTAAGCCCAAGTTGCCACAGATGAGAAAGAAAAACGTAAATGCTAAATTATTTCCAATTTGTTGTAAAATACCTATAGAGGCCTTTAATTTGTAAAATTTGGCATATATATATATATATATATATATATATATATATATATATATATATATAAAATTACAGACATGTTTCAGAAACATGACTAGTTTGGAAAATAATGTCAAGTGCCTGAAAGTAAACCAAAGTTCTCTGCTTATACTGCCATTTAAAATGTAACCAACTGAATTGAAAATAAAATTCCAAGTGGATGATTTTAAAATCATACGTACATAGATATAGATAAATTCTCCATAAATGCAAAAATATCAGCACATATAATTCTCTCCAACCTTTACTAGAATTTCTCTGCATATCCCTTAGCATCAATTCCTTTGAGGAAATATATCAGTGGGCTATTATCTACTTGTAGAGACTTTAAATTAAACTCATCGAGATGAAAAATTTTAATTATAGCTTATAGCATTTCTCAAACCTTATGTATTTTTAAAAAATCATAATAATATGTTCGGATAATTTGGCAAAATATCCTTGAAGATGATCCAATATTTAAAATGTCTTAATGAAAGTTATCCATGCTACATTTGGCTTCCAAAATTTTCCCACCCTGGCGCTTCGTGCTGAAATAATGATGATAGGATGATGGGTTAAATGAAGTTGAGGTGGTCACAACGTGGTCTCACTAGTAATTACTATAGTTTAATGTGGTTGTTGGCCCACATCTCGCCTGACAGATAACATTCCAGTTTGTCAGTGATGGACCCTTTCAGCACAGCTTTCGGAGTTCTGCCAGCCATTGCTGAGTCTGGTTAGGTCAAAGGGTTGAGCCATGTGTAATTCAGAACAGAGGAGGTCCCACGGTCACTCCACAAAAACAATTACACTACTTACTTCACTGTAGCCCTTGCCCAAAACTCACAAGCTTCACAGTTCCAGTGCAGTAAATCTAATTCTGCCCCTGGGCAATAAGCCACATGAAAATATGTGGTGCTGTGTTTATAAATCTACTCAAAAAATAGAAACAGAGGACAGGCACAATGAGGGCCTACTATGGATCCTGGGAATCCTTGGAAATTCTGAATGCACTTTTGTTTAAGTTCTATGGACTCTTTTGCTATGACATTGTCTGCTACACTCGTTAATCATCCTCTTTACCCGTGAGTGCTACAAAGGAGGCTAAATTTCTACTCACTTTTAAACTATTTCTCCATCGATATTATTATGAAAAATAAAGCTTAAAAAGCTGCTTTTAAAGGAAAAAAAGTCATAAAGGGGATTACTGTTATATCAATCTTACCTCTCTATCCATGTTCTTGGCTCCTTTCCTTTGGCAATACACAAATTTAAATCAAGTTTCTCTAAAAAATAAAAAAATAATACTTGAAAGCTAGAATAAATTGGCGCAACCATAACACATATTAAGCAATTTGGTGTTGAAGAGCTTATTGCTGTAATGCTATGTAATGGTACAAAAAAAAAAACCCAAGCATAGAGTCAACAGGATTTGAGTTGGTGTTTTGTTTTTATTATTGTTGTTCTTGTTTATTTAGCCTGACATCAAGTAAACTGAGTCTGAATAGTCACAGAATGTTTTAAAAACGTAATCTCTATGAAAACCTCAGACTTAATCTTAATAGCCTAAACTTTCTGTTTTTATGCCAAAAATGTGACCTATTAAATTGTATTAAAGTTATTATGAAAACTTGCTTTTGCATGTTTTAGGTAGTTGTACAATATTTATCTTTTAAAAAATTAGAATCCAGTTTTGCAACTGTCACAAATTGACAATAGTGGCCAGGTGCACAAAATTCATGCACGGGGGGGTGGGGGATGTCCCTCAGCCCGGCCTGTACCCTCTCCAATCTGG
The DNA here is from genome assembly GCF_963259705.1 of Myotis daubentonii. Lineage (NCBI taxonomy): Eukaryota > Metazoa > Chordata > Mammalia > Chiroptera > Vespertilionidae > Myotis > Myotis daubentonii. The sequence continues at coordinate 133,002,847 of NC_081842.1, forward strand.
GACCCCTCAGGGAATGTCTGACTGCCGGTTTAGGCCCAATCCCTGATTGCCCCTAACCACCTCTGCCTCAGCTCCGCCACCATGACTTTGTCCGGAAGGATGTCTGGAAGATCTCCTGGAAGGTCTCCCAGTCTAATTAGCATATTACCCTTTTATTAGTATAGATATCCCTAATATGCAAATAGACTGAACAGTGGAACAACCGAACAACTGGTCGTGATGACGTGCCCTGACCACCAGGGGTGTGCACAGAACATGGCAGGCATCGGCAACAGGTGGCAGAGCATGGAACATGGCAGGCATCGGCAACAGGTGGCAGAGCACGGAACATGGCTGGCATCGGCTGTGACAGTATGGTGGAGCAGGTGAGTGGGGGTGCCAGACCAAGGCAGGGTGCCAGTTGCTGTCATCAGGGCAAGCCTCTGATGGTTGCTGAAAATTCTTTGCTCCTGAACGCCGTGGTCCCACCCAGCGCTCACACCTGCTGCCAGCACCGGGCGCTGTCCACAATCACTCAGCACCATCAGTGGATGAGAGAGGTAGCTGCCAGCCCCAATCACCCCTGAGGATTTCTCCACCTCCCCCTGCTCCTGAGGGGCGATTGGGGCAGCAGCTGCCACTCGCACCAACTGACGATGCTAGGCCCACTCATACCTGCTTCTAGAGCCAACCCCAATTGCTCTGCGCCATCAGCAGGTCAGCATGTGGGAGAGGCTGCAGAGGTGGGAGCAGGGCTGCCAGCAGAGAGGGTTGGTCCCACACTCAAATGTGGTGTGTTTTAATTGGAGGGATAGCTCCACTGCAGAGGCTGCCTTTGAGAAGCAAAAGGTCACAGCCCCACACCAGACCCCTAGACCAGGGTTCCAGAGCTGGGAAGAGAAGGCCCCATAACTTCGGACTGTAAAAACCGGCAGGGATTGTAGCTGAGTGACATGAAGGCTGCTGGAGACCCACCCAGTCCCTCTTAAAGAGCCAGCACAAGGACTTATTCAGACTTGATCCCTCTGAGCTCCAGCACTAGGCAGTGGCATTGGGGGAACCAGAGACAAACTGGGAGGATCTGGACTGTCTGGCATTGGGGCAGAAACTCAGGGGTGGCTTTCTCCCAGACAGAGGGGCTTGCAGTGGTCATTGTTCCTGTGCTGGGACCTCCCTGATCCCAGAGCTAACTGGCAGCCATATCTGAGTTTCTATCAGCGTGGCTCACACTTTTCGCTCCACCCTCATGATTCCCTGAGACCTCACCTCATCCAACTTTCAGTCCCACCCAAGCTGTTTGCAGCAGCTTTTCCATATGAATGGCCTGTCCTGGCTCAGGCTTCAGACTTAAACAAAAATCTTTTAAACAAGCAGCAGCTGGCATCAACATGTCCCATACCTATCAATAAGAGGCCCAAGACCCAGCACTAGCACCAGGGTCTTGCCTGAGCACTTCCAAGCCCAATACAAATAGCAGCCATCTACAGATCATTTTGTAGCTCCTGTTGGGTGGCCCAAGGTAGTGGCTGACTTTGCACCCTCTGGGAGGCTCGGGAGCAAGTGCACGGTGTGAACAACTTCAGACCATACCAGATTACAACTCTACACATCCACAGTGACACATTCAAGTGGAAGACTCAGTGAACACCGAAGTCCCACTAAAGCAAGTCCTACTCCACAGGGGTGTAGTTGTAGCTGATATTCATAGCCAATTGGCCTGGAGACCAATTCCTCCAAGTGACACCCTGTGAAACCAACAGCAATTAAGGCTCAACTACAACAAAACTGTGCACTTAGCCTACATAGGAGTGCACCTAGAGTGGCCAGCTCAGGAGACTGGGAAGATTGACCCTCTAGGCCCTACAGGACATCTACTAGAGAAGGCCACTCTACAAATTCTAGGAGACATTGCAGCTCTTCTTAATACATAGAAACAAATACAAGGAATAAGCCAAAATGTGGAAACAAAGAAACATGTCACAAATGAAGAAGAGAAGAAATCTCCAGAAAAAAAAATAAACAAGAGAAAAAAAAAACTAAAAACTAAATGAAATGGAAGAAATGGAAGCAAGCAAACTACTAGATACAGAGTTCAAAACAATGGTTAATAGGTTGCTCAAGGATCTAAATGGAGCTTCAAAGGACTTAGTGAGATCTTTAAAGATATTAATGAGAATTTCAAGGAAATTAGTGAGAACATAAACTACATGAAAAAACACCAGCAGAAATTAAGCAAACATTAAGTGTAATAAAGAATAGTTTACAGGGAGTCAATAGTAGAGAGAGGATTTCAAGAATCAAATCAATTTGGAATATGAAGAACCAAAACACACCCAATCAGAAGAGCAAAAAAGAGAAAAAAGAATATAAAAATATGAAGATAGTGTTAGAAGCCTCTGGGACAACTTCAAACATATCAACATTTGCATTATGGGGGTGCCAGAAGGAGAAGAGTGAGAGCAAGATATTGAAAACCTATCTGAGGAAATAATGACAGAAAACTTCCCCGACCAGGTGAAAGAAATAGACTCACAAGTCCAGGAAGCACAGAGAGTCCCAAACAAGAACTCAAAGAGGTACACACCAAGACACATCATAATTAAAATGCCAAGGGTTAAAGACAAAGAGAGAATCTTAAAAGTAGCAGGAAAAAAGCTGTTACCTACAAGGGAGTGCCCATATGACTACCAGCTGATTTCTCATTAGAAACTTTGCAGGCCAGAAGGGAGTGGCAAGAAATATTCAAAATGATGAATAGCAAGGACATATAACCAAGATTACACTACCCAGCAAAGCTATCATTTACAATTGAAGGTCAAATAAAGAACCTCACAGACAAGAAAAAAGCTAAAGGAGCTCATTACTACCAAACCAGTATTACATGAAATCTTGAAGTATAGAAGAAGGAGGAGGAGGAGGAGGAGGAGGAGGAGGAGGAGGAGGAGGAGGAGGAGGAGGAGGAGAAGAAGAAGAAGAAGAAGAAGAAGAAGAAGAAGAAGAAGAAGAAGAAGAAGAAGAAGAAGAAGGAGAAGGAGAAGAAGAAGAAATATGAACAATAAAATGGCAATAAATACATATTTAGCAACAAGTGTATCTAAAAAACAAAATAAAAAAACAAGGAATCTAATGAACAAAATAAACGGGTGTATAAAATAGAATCAGAGGCATGAAAACATGGAACGGACTGATGAATCTCAGAGGAAAGGGGAGGGGGGATGAATAGATTAACCAAAGCTCTTATATGCATTACCTATGGACACAGACAGTAGGGTGGTGAAGGCCTGAGGTGGAGTGGGAACCTGGTAGAGAGAGACAATGGGGTGGGGGAACAGGGGTCAAATGTAATACTCTCAACAATAAAGATTTTTAAAAAGAAACCTAAAGGCTCCACCAAAACACTATTAGAAACAATAAACAAATACAGTCAAGTTGCAGGACACAAAGTCAATGTGCAAAAATCCATTGCCTTCCTGTATAAGAACAGCAAAACTTCAGAAAAAAAGAAATGGAAAAAAAACAATTCCTTTTGCAATTGCAACCAAAACAATAAAGTGCCTAGGAATAAACTTAACAAAGAACGTGAAAGACCTATATATTGAAAATTATAAAACATTACTAAAAGAGATAGGGGGAGGTGGGGAGAAAACACCACAAAAGTGTAAAAATATCCCGTGTTCATGGATTGGAAGAATCAATATATTGAAAATGGCCATATTACCCAAAACAATATACAGATTTAATGCAATCCCCATCAAAATCCCAATGTCATTTTTTACAGAAATAGAACAAGAAATCATTAGATTTGTGTGGAACCACAAAAGACCCCGAATAGCGAGAGCAATCTTCAAAAAAAAAAAAAAAAAAAAAAAAAACGAAGCTGGAGTTATCACACTACCTGACTTCAAATTATACTACAAAGTTTTAATAACCAATACAATAGAAGAAAATATAGGTACCGAATTTATGGATCTGGGTCATAAGGAACATTTTATTAACTTGACCCCAAGCGAAGGGAAGTAAAGGCAAAAATAAATGAATGGGGCTATATCAAACTAAAAAGCTCTGCCAACAAAACAAACTGACAACAAAAATTAATGGGGGGATGAGGACACATTTGTAATACCTTAACCAATAAAGAAATTAAAGATAAAAAAACAAACAAACAAAGAGGCAGCCAACCAGATGGGAGATGATATTTGCAAACAGTAGCTCTGACAAAGGTTTAATTTCAAAATATATTTTAAAAATCTCAACACCAAATGAACAAACAACACAATCAAAAAGTGGGCAGAGGACCTGAAAATATACCTCTCCCAAGAAGACATATGAACAGCCGATAGATATTTGAAAAGATTTTCAAACTCACTGGCAATTAGGGAATTGCAAATCAAAACTACAATGCGATACCACTTTACATCTGTTAGAGTGGCCATTATCAACAATATAAGCAACAACAAGTGTTGGAGAGGTTATGGAAAAAAGGGAACCCTCATTCACTGCTGGTGGGAATATAGACTGACACAAGCACTATGGAAAGCAATCTGGCGATTCCTCAAAAAATTAAGACTAGAGCTATCATACAAACCAGCAATCCCACTCCTGGATATATACCCGAAAACCACGAAATCATGTATGTATTTGCAAACATACATACACCCCTATGTTCATTGTAGCATTATTCATGGTGGCCAAGACATGTAAACAACCAAAGTGTCCTGGGATAGAGGACTGGATAAAGAAGATGTGGTACATATACACATGGAATACTACTCAGTCATAAGAAAGGATAAAATAGTGCCATTTACAACAACATAGGTAGACCTTAAGAACATTATGCTAAGTGAAATAAGTCAGACATAAAAAGCTAAGAACCATATGATTTCACTCATATGTGGGATATAAAACTGAAACTCATGAACACCAATAACAGCATGTGGTTGCCAGAGGGAAGGGGTTCAGGAGATCAGGGGGTCCTAATATAAGGTGACAGGAGAAGATTTGGCATTTGGGGGTGGGCACACAGTGCAAAATACAGATTTTGTAACATAGAAACCCACATCTAAAACCTATATGTTCATGTTGATCAATGTCACCCCAAACAATTTAACTAAATGAAAAATAATAAAAAATAAAGGAATTTGGCTGTGTAGCAGGATACAAAAGTAACACTCAGATGTCAATGGCATTTTTACACACAACTAATGAATTCTCTGAAAGTGAAACTACAAACAATCCCGTTTACCATTGTAACATAAAAAATTGAGATACTTAGCAATAAACATAACCAAGGAAGTAAAAGACTTGTACTCGAAAAACTATAGGACATTGAAAAAAGAAATAGAAGATACAAATAAGTGGAAGAATATACTGTGTTTATGGATTAGTAGAATTAACATCATTAAAATGTCTATACTACCCAAAGCAATCTATAGATTCAATGCAATCCCTATTAAAATACCAATGGCATATTTCACAGACCTAGAACAAACTGTCCAAACATGTATATAGAACCATACAATACCCTGAATAGCTGCAGCAATCTTGAGAAAGAAGAATAAAGTTGGAGGAATCACAATACCAGATATAAAGTTATACTGTAAATCCATTGTAATCAAAGCAGCCTGGCACTGACATAAGAACAGGCATATAGATCAATGGAACAGAACTTAGAACCCAGAAATTGACCCAAACCATTATACTCAATTAATATTTGACAAAGGAGGCAAGAGCATACAATGGAGTCAAGACAGTCTCTTCAATAAATGGTGTTGAGAAAATTGGACAGGCACATGCAAAAAAAAAATGAAATTAGACCATACATGAGAAAAACTCAAATTAATAAAAGACTTAAATGTAAGTCATGAAACTATAAAAATGCTAGAAGAAACAAGAGATTGCAAAATCTCAGACATCTCTCATAGCAGTATGTTTGAGGATACATATCCTAGGGCAGTGGTCGGCAAAGTCATTAGTCAACAGAGCCAAATATCAACACTACAACGATTGAAATTTCCTTTGAGAGCCAAATTTTTTAAACTTAAACTATATATGTAGTTACATTGTTATTAACTTAATTAGGGTACTCCTAAGCTGGCCTTTGCTAAAAACATCCTCAATCTGATTGAGGTACGTTCGCTGAGGTCGACCCCTTCCAACTCTCCGATCCACACTCTTCTTCTATACTTGTTTCGTCTATCTCCTTTCGTTCATCCTCTCTATATGTCCAAACCATCTCAAGATACCTTTCTCAATCCTCGACACTACATCTTCTTTCACTCCACAATGTTCTGTAAAATTAACTTAATAAACTTTACTTAAAGTTTTAAGTCAACTTCTCACTGTACGTGTGCACCCGCACATGGTATTTTGTGGAAGAGCCACACTCAAGGGGTCAAAGAGCCGCATGTGGCTCACGAGCCACGGTTTACTGACCACTGTCCTAGGGCAAGGGAAACTTAAGAGAAAATAAACAAATGGGACTACATCAACATAAAATTTTTGCACAGCAAAAGAAACTGTCAACAAAATGAAAAGGGAGTCTACTGAATGGGAGAACATATTTGGCAATGATACATCTGATAAAGGGTTCATATCCAAAATATATAAGGAACTCATACAACTTAACAAAAGGAAGACAAACAATTTAATAAAAAATGGTCAAAGGACCTGAATAGATACTTCTCCAAAGTAGATATACAGATGGCCAAGAGACATATGAAAAAAAATGCTCAAAGTCAATAATCATTGGAGAGATCCAAGTTAAAACAACAATTAGGTATCACCTCACACTTGTCAGAATGCCTATCATCAACAAATCAACAAATGACAAGTGCTGGCGAGGATGTGGAGAAAAGGGAACCCTAGTGCACTGCTGGTGGGAATGCAGACTGGTGCAGCCATTATGGAAAACAATATGGAGTTTCCTCAAAATATTAAATATGGAACTTCCATTTGACCCAGTTATCCCACTTCTAAGAATATATCCTAAGAAACCCAAAACACCAATTAGAAACTATGCATGCACCCCTATCTTTGTAGCAGCACAATTAACAATAATTAAGATCTGGAAACAGCTCAAGTGCCCATCAGCAGGTAAGTGGATAAAAAAGCTGTGGTACATCTACACAATGGAATACTATGCAGCAGTGAAAAAAAGAAGGATCTGTTATCTTTTGAGACAGCATCGAGGGACCTGGAGAGTATTATGGTAAGCAAAATAAGTCAGTCAGAGAAAGACGAGTATCACATTATCTCACTCATGTGTAGAATCTAATGAACAAAACAAACTGATGAACAAAATAGATCCAAAGACATAGAAGCATGGAACACAATGTCAAATCTCAGAGGGGAGGTTGAGTGGGCGGGTGGGAAGAGAGCAACCAAAGAACTTGTGTGCATATATGTATAACCCATTGACACAGGCAATAGGGTGTTGAAGGCCTGGGATGAGAGGTGGGAGATAGTCAACAAGGGGTCAATGGGAGAAAAAAGGGGACATATGTAATACTTTCAACAATAAAGATTTTTTTAAAAGTTCTCACCACAAAACAAATAACTGTGTGAGGTGATAGATACATTAATTAACCTTATTATGGTCATCATTTTGCAATATATATGTATTTCAAATAATCATGTTATACACCTTAATCTTATACATTATATGTCAATTATAGCTCAACTATGCTGGAAGTAAAGATGTAATTAGTGAGTTAAAGTCTGTAACATAAAAACATAATAAGTATATGAGGAATTTCAGCAGAGAGAGAAGAAAAATCAGATTAAAATGCTAGAAATGAACAATATTGTAAGGGAAATGCCTTATGCCACCAATAAGCTCATTAGTAGTGTCAATATAACTGAGAATAGAATTAGTTGAACCCAATCTGTCACCAACAGAAATTTTCTAAATTGAAATATAAGAATAAAAAGAGAGTGAAAAATTGAGCAGAGCATCCAAGAGTCGTGGAATAATACCAAATGGACTAACATACCTATAATTTGAATATGGTAGAAGATGGCAGAGAACACAGGGCAGACACCCAGTGCAGAGATAATTACTAAGAATTCCTTCAAATTAATGACACATACCAAAGCAAAGATTGAAGGAGCTTAGATAACACCAAGTAGGATAGAACACACACACACACACACACACACACACACACACACACACACACACGTACATCATATACAAACTTCTGAAAACCAACAGCAAAGAAAAAAGCTTAAAGGTTACCAGAGAAAAAGGCACATCACATGCAGAGGAACAAAGATAAGAATTATAGTAGACTTCTTATCATAAACTATGCAACACTGAAGATATTAGATGTGCATCCTAGTGTACAGAAAGAAAAACAATCGTTAATACAAAATCCTATACCCAAGGAAAATACCTTTCTAAAATGAAGGTGAGGTATATTGATATGACAAAATGAAGAGATTGTCAAATCCAAGCCTCCAATAAATAAAACTGAAGGAAGAATGGTCCAAATAAATAAATTCAGTGCTCTGGAAAATAACCAGAAGCAAACAAAACATTAGGAAATATTAGTTCATGCACCCTGGCCAGTATTGCTAAGTGGTTAGAGAATTGACCCCCACACTGAGGGTCACAGGTTCAATTCCTGGTCAAGGGCACATACCTGGGTTGGAGGTTCAATCCCTGGCCCAGGTTGGGGCGTGTGCAGGCAGCAATCAATCCATGTGTCTCTCTCACTTTGATGTTTCTCTCCCTCTCCCCTCCTCCCCACTATCTCTAAAAATCAATGGAAAAAATATCTTTGGGTGAGGATTAACCAAAAAAGGTTAAAAAAAAAAGAGAAGGAATATCAGTTCATGGTTAAACTGCAGAAATTAAGATAAGTACTGGGTAGTCTGTGGCATTCTTGACCAAACGTGTGCCTATATCCACAGTTCCCCCTTACACTGTTTCAGATGGGCCAGTGTTAAAGCACTTCCAAGGAAGGGCTGGCCATAAAAAAACAGCAATTTCACTGCTACAGAGGAATGAACTAATTTGGTACTGTGAACAGAAAACCCATACCCAATTGTATTGTGAATGAAAGTAGCAGACACAGTGGGAAACAAATAACGACAGCCCATGGCTCTATTACCCTGAGTTGCAGTCTCATTTGGGGTGGGCAGTAAACCACTTGACTAATCAGAATTTGACAAGGAGAACCTGGAAATGAGAGAGCCAAAGAAGGGCTGGCGGTACTCCACGGATCCCTGCTATCCGGGAGACTGTGCACGTGTACAGGGAAGACTCAAAGAGGGCCCTGGCTATCTACACATCCCCAGTTGACTTGGATGCCGTGCAGATCTGCAGGAAACCTCCAAGAGGGACCCAGCAGAAGGTAAATCTGAACATTTGACAACTGTCTGAATTTTTAATGTGTTTCCAACCCCATGTACAGATCCATCAGCAGACAATGGAAAGCTCACTCGCTGAGGGTGTTTGTGAACACCCATTGATGACTAGTGAGTATGCAGACCCAGAGGGCCACTAAAACTTAAACATTAAAGTTTTTTAAAACCGAACAGAAACATCAATAGCCACATGTAGCAGGAAAAACTAGATCCAACAGACTAAGTTTAGGCAAGTTATTAAAAACAAACCAAATGAAAACAAGCAGAACAACAACAAAATAAACAGCCACAAGAACAATTCTTAAGGAAAACCTGTCATATTTGCTATGTATATGATCTAAGAGTCAGGTTTTATAAGACAACAAAGACATAGAAAAGTGTAAGCACTGTGTATTTGTAGTAGAGGTGGTAGGAGAGAACTCTGATTTTGTTCTCAACTTTAAAATAAACCTTGTATTTGCAGACCCACTCTGTTCTACTGGCCAACTCTCTGGGGTTTTGCTGGGTATACTAGCTCCCTTATCCCCTATCTGCCCCCCCCCAGGCTATTTTCTTATCCTGCTTCATCAGCCAATGCTAGTTCATTTTCAAGAAATTCTATTGTCTTTTCCTATTTGCATACCTTCTCTCCCACCCTATATGCATTTATTAATCCTTTATTAGCCTTTTAATAAAAACTCAAGAGAAATATTATATATATATATATATATATATATATATATATATATATCCTAATAAATAGCTACCATATTTATCAGCTAATCTGAATAGAGCATTAAAATATGTTCTGCCCAGAGCTGCAAAGTTCCTTTTAGTGCCTTTTCATGCAACCCATCTGTTCCTTCCACCATTCAACTTTGCCATTTTCATCATTAAAATGAACTTCACCTAACAGAGTTTATAAAGCATTAGCTAATAACCTGAGTAACAACAGAGGCTATTTCTTTATGTGCTCACATTTCTATCCTTTATTTTAGTTCATATTCAACTTGACATTTATTCAGTGTGCCCACTCCCTGAACTGTTGGTCTAAGCATAAAGGTTCTTCAATCTGCAAGTTAATTGCTGGGATATCCTATATTTACTTCCAAGGCCCATATTAACTTCTCTATCCTCTCACTCATTTGACACAAGTGTCTGCTACATTAAAGACACTTTTTTTAAATGCAGTGGATAACAATGGCCCCTGTCCTCAAGGAAATTATAGCCTAGGGGAAAAATAACTAGTACATAAATAATAGAAATATCAAATAGGAAGGCATAACCAATGAAATAAAAATGACACCACTAATCACAAAGAGACTATTTAGAAATTAACTGGTCTAAATGCCCTCAGAAAATTAGAAGCAGAAAAAAAATAATCATACTCATTGGAAGTGTCTACATCATGGTGCTAACTTAGATTCTGGGGCTTCACACATGCCTTCATTTCATCCTCACCAGAACCCATGAGGGAAGTTATATTGCCCCCATTTTACAAATGAGGAAATGGAAACACCAAGAGGTTAGGTGGCAGGTACAAAGCCAGCAGTAGGCCAGAGTGTGGCTGCAGTTCCAGAAACATCATAGATTGCACTCTGAGCTGAGTTATTCCCCATCACTTCTAGTCTTCAACTTGTCTTTAAGACCTATAGTTGCTCCACATGGGATAAGTGGAAAAAGCTAATGAAAAGTTTATTATGATCACAAAGTATGCTTTTATTTTTCTGTATAACCATGGGAGATCAAAAGCCTCTCCTAAGTGACTTTTGATTGTCATGCATGTTTCCAAGTTCCCTAAGTAAAGTTCTAAACTGGCCAAAACTACTCATATATATGAACTAAAACTAGCTGCTGGAATTCCATGGGTTGAAAAGAACTTAGGGAAATGTCCCCCATCTTCCTGGCTCACATAACTTCCTATACTGCTAGTCAGCTTAGGAAATAGGAAAGGCATTTCATAGCTATTTGAACTGTATCGCCTTCTAGTTCTCAAACTACAAAATATTCGATCTGACTAAACTATTTCTTTGGTTACTATTTTGTCATTTCCAAGATTATAACTACACACACACACACACACACACACACACACACAGAGACACATACAGATTTTCACATACATATATTTTACATATGTTTGTGCTTTTTAGTGGCTTGCTCTTAATATGCATATTCAGAAAAAAATACTTTTTCTATCTTCTAACTATCTAACAGGAAATTATTGTTTAGTTTCTGCCTTATATTTTGTTTTGTGCTTTATGTACTTACATCAATAGATAAAACCAATATCTTAGAACTGTCTATACTTTTAAATACCTCCTTTGAATCTATGAAAATCACAAAAATAATATAATCCACCTTCTCAAATTGCTTAATATTTTAGATTCACTGTCATTATTTTTGTGGCTCCTTGATCAGAGATACTGGTAGTTTCTATTCTAAGCTGGTAGTTCTCACACTTTAGTATTGCCTCCTAGGACCCTAGAGGACTGCTGGCCCAGCCCACTGAATTCCCATTGCTAGCAACTTTGAAGGTGATGCTGATAGTGCTGGTTCAAGGCCTAGCCTGAGAACTACAGTTTAAAACCAATCTGAATGATGAAGAGCACTGAACTAGAAGTCAAAGGCCTTAGACTATGATCCTAGATCTGTTATCCTCTTTTTGTGTGACTTAGGCAAGTCATTAAACCTCTCTGAGAGTCATTAAGTGACATACTTTGATTAATTTACATGAATCCCATATCACTCTATAATCCTATAACTGAACAGAAGATAGTCTGCTCTACCATGCAGACCAAGCAATTTGATATCAGTTCTTAACAGTTAACACAGCCATTGTGTTTCAAGAAGGGAAAAAATGCTATTGCCCCACACTGTCATTGAAATAATGCCATATATGAGTTCCTAAAAATCATCATGCTATGCATTTTGTGCAGCAAAGCCCACAGGCTTTATGGGGAAAAATGGGATTACAGACACAGCATTCAAAAACTTCATCAGTGACCATAAAAAAAAAGATAGGAACCTAATAAATACAGTGTCAGAGTTGCATGCATGCTTGATGGTTAGGAAATGCAAAAATACTATAACAAATGGGATTACAGACACAGCATTCAAAAACTTCATCAGTGACCATAAAAAAAAAGATAGGAACCTAATAAATACAGTGTCAGAGTTGCATGCATGCTTGATGGTTAGGAAATGCAAAAATACTATAACAAATATTGCTTTGGAAGTGGGCTGGGAAGAGTGCAACTTGTGAGTTACTGTGAAATGGTAGAAGGAGGCTGATCTGAAATTAGACAGAAAGTTGTAACAGCAGATGTGGACAGATGCGGCTCACCATTTTCAGTTCAGCATTGTCATGAACATCACAGCTTAACAATCTTTAGCAGCCTTAAATCCTCAGATAGGTTTCCTGTCTTTGAGGTGTAGGTCTTTTAAGGCATGGGTAGATGCCTATTTCATCAATATTGAAAATTGGATCCAACGTACAGCCTTCTTCTTCAAATAACTTCTGTATCACTGCTGTAAGTTCTTCGGTGGTTTTCTCATCTGTAGTCACAATTTGGCCCAACAGCTGAAAACTGTGGAAACTGCAGCGACATTTTTAACCATTGTACCAACCACTATTGATGCCTAAAGGAGCCATGTCTGCAGGATTTGGTGACTTCCCTTTAAGGTCTTCAAGTACAGATTTGAACCATAACACTTAGATTTTTCTAGGATGTTCAATGAAGTGTGTGTGTGTGTGTGTGTGTGTGTGTGTGTGTGTGTGTTTTAATGTAGAAAAATTAGCAAATGTAAAAAGATAGGAAAATACAATCTTCAAGGGTAATGCTAACTGGAAGATGTTTGAGTTGTATGCCAGTATGTGTTTTATGTATTTCTATGTGGTTTGGTTTGTGGAAAAAGTGTTCATAACCATGCTAAAATCATGTTTTACTCATATATTCCCTAACTTATTCACATTCATGTTTTCAAAACAAGTGTTTTACAAAATTACTTCACTTTTGATGACAAATACTAAAGTTTAATGTTAGAGTTACTATATGTCAGGTATAGAATATTGGACATCTTTCATGATCTGTCATAGGTGGAATTGAATACACTTAGTAAATGACTTTTATTAGATGGGAACAACCCAGAAGAGTCATGCTTTTAATACAGTCAGTCACAGCATAGATGAGAATAAAAGGGCTGGGCCAGGGGGTTTCTTAAGAGGAATCTGACATGTATTTATCCAGCCTAATGGAATAAGATTGTTTCTAATAATGCCCAATGATTCATTTTCATGAAAACTGAAATTTCCAACAAAATCTACCCCCATTTTTCTCCTCAATTGCCTGTCAGAGATCATAGTGTTTATCTCTTTCTGGATTTTTATAAATCGAAACCAGTTTCTTTTTTATTACCCTTGTGTAAGACTTTCATGGGAATTGTTTTCCCACACTTATAATGAACTTTTTAATAGCATGTAAAAAAAGGAAATTTTCAGAAAACAGCCATAGGAAATAGTAAAGGTGTGGAAACATGTTCTGCAATCATAAAAAGAATCTGTGAGGGTAATTTAGGCTCCCAGAAGAAAGGCCAAAGGAACATTTTAATAACCTAGAAATCTTCTTGTCTTCTCTCTTCACATACCCCCTGTATTGTGTTCATCAGAAAGTCCTGTTGGCTCTATCTTCAAAATACATTTACAGTCCCACAACTCCTCAGCACCTCCACTCTTAATACTCTGGGCCAACCCACTACCATGTCCCCCCCTAGAATAACAACCTAACTGGTCTCTTGCCTCCTTCCCCAAGCTATTCTCAAACCAGCAGCCATAGTTGTCGTTTTAAACTACCCAATGGTTTCACATTTCATTCAGGATAAAAGACCACTCATCTCCTACATCTCCTTCTCCCATCTCACACTGCCCTTGCTGTCATTCCTGGAACATACCAGGCAGGTCTCACCTCCAGCCTCCAGGCTTTTGCTCCAATGTCACTACCTCAATGAGACCCACCCTGACCAACCTATTTAAAACTTGAAAGCTACACTTCAACACCCCCCCACCCCCACACTCACACTCACACTAGTAATTCCTTTATATTGCTTTTCCCCGTAGCATTTATCTTTTTCTGTGATGCCAGATAAAGCACTTTAAACCATGATTATTGCACATCATCTGTCTTCCCCTCATTAATATGTAAGCATCATGAAGACAGGGATTTTTGTTGTCTCACTAATGTATTCTATCAAGAACAGTACCTGACATGTAACAAGTGCTCAATAAATACTGAATGAACCATTTTCAAGTTAATGGAAGTTAATATGAGGAAGAAGTTAGCTGACTGTTCTCCATAAGAGAGCAAACAAGAAATAAAGAGAAATGTATAAAAAGAAAATGATAACAAAATAAGGAAAAACTTTTATGAGAATAAGAGAAAACAAATCTATTAAAATAAGCTACCTAGAGGACGCTTCCTTTGATTGTTCGGGTGCTTTGTGAGTGATAAAATGTCTTCCTTGGTTAGAAACCAGTTGTAAAAAACAAAGAAACAAAAAAAGGGGGGGAAATATTGGGTAAAATCCAAAATTTATACTTGAGAATTAGACAGTGGCCACGTATTGGCTACAGAGAGATCTGTGCTACTTGCCTTGCCTCTTCCAAAAGGATGTCATTGACTCAGCGGATTAGAACTTTACAATTTAAGGATTTCCATAAATTCTGTCAGGGTGGGTCTTAACAATATGCATGCACTGCATTTTAAGCAACAGAATACATGAAAATAGCCTGTCCCCAAAAACTAAATGAAAAGTTCAAATAAATTGATTATATACCTATTTATTTCAGGGGGTAGGGGATACATCACATTTCCTGTTGCATAGAGATAGAATAACAACAAAAAATTTCTCTCCTGTAATATGCTTACGAAGTTCTCTAATAAATATTCAAAAGAGAGATACCAATACTCTAGCTATTTGCAAAGAATAAAAACATAAACAAAAATACTTTGATTTTAGAAACCATTTTGTAGGTTTAAAAGGAGAAATTCTATATAAACTATCAATCTGGCGATGAATAGGCTTCATATGACAGAAAGATAAATTAATACCATCAATTATGATCTCAATTGCCATTTTATACCTAAGCATTGTAAGTAACCAGATGAAAATTTAAGGAAAACAAAATGAATTTTCAAAATTATATATGGCTTTTTCCCTAAGTGCTATTAATGTGGAAATTCAGATTTAGATAAGTAAATATGCATAATCAGTCAATCTGAACAATTCTACAAACCAACACTTCTTTTATAATAAAAGAGCTTTTAATCAGAAATGAGCAAGTTATTTCTTTATGTTTCAAATAGCCTTATTAATATAAAAGCAATCCTGTCTCTTCAGAAATCAAAGTATATCTTAAAAAGAAAAGGAAGACATATATTTCAAAATTTATAAAAATAATAGAAATTCAAGTTTCCTTATTTTAACACTTATTTAAAGAGACAGCTCTCTCAATTTAAAGAAATAATTCAAGGACTATTTTTAAATATTTTTCACAATATATAAATTTGAAATATTTTAGGCTAGAGGTTAGGTGATGGAACAATACAATAAACAGTTTATTCCCTTCACCTAGATTCAACAACTCTTAATATTTTGCCATATTTGCTTTATCTGTGCATAAATATATATATATATATATATATATATATACACATATATAATTTCTATGTATAGATTTTCACCATATTTTTTAACCTCACTGTATATTCTCCCCAAGGCAAAATTCCCTCTTTTCTTCTATGTTAAGTATCTAAGCATTCAACAAATACTTGCAGGTGTCTGTTAAGTTCCATGTGGTAATGCCACAAACAAGACTTTTCCCTGTACATAAAGGGCTTATAATCTACTGGGTGAAGGAAAACACTTAAACAAGTGAGATAAATCTTAACACCTGAATAGGTGCTACGATAGATTTATGTGTTGTAAACATCTGAAACATAAGAGTGCAACTGAGGGGTCAATTCAACCCCAACCCGGGGGAATAGGAGGAGACAGTATCCTGGAAGAGACATTGAGAAACCCAGAGTAATATCAGATGATTGGTTTTGCGTATTCATCCTGGCAATACACATCTTCTAATGAAGCAAGTGAGATGCATGTGGTTTTATCCTTCCCCATGTCAACTTCCCTGCTTCTGCTTCACTTTCTCTTCCCAGATAAATATTCTGATGTTCCCTATGTGTAGCTTCCATACCTTTCTGTTTCCTGAGTCATAGTAACTCAAGTTGAGACAACTTTCTTCACCCCAACTGGTATGGCTCAGTGGTTGAGCGTGGACCCATGATCCAGGAGGTCACAGTTGGATTCCCAGTCAAGATATGCCCGGGTTGGGGGCTTGATCTCCAATAGGGGGCGTGCAGAAGGCAGCCGATTGTGATTCTCTCTCATCATTCATGTTTCTATCTCTCTCCCTCTCCGTTACCTCTCCCTTCCTCTGAAATCAATAAAAACATTTTTTTAAAAAAAATACAACTTTCTTCATACCTAGCTTCTATTTCAAATAAAGAATATGCCCAACTGCTCACTGAGTGCCCAGCATATTTGAAAGTGACTGCTTAGTCATGTACTGAGAAATGGTAAGGTTTCAGATTAGAAAAATGATTTTCATATATGTGTTCAGCATTAAGACAGAGCTCCCATCCCCTAGTACCTGCTCCACGCACATCACCAACATCCCTTCCAGGATGTGAGCGCTGGTGAGAAGCAGCAATGCTAGCCATCCTGCATCGCCTTGAGCTGGCTCATCACCAGGCCAGAACTTGGCCTGGGAGCCATCATTGTGAGGGCTGCTGCTGACCAATGGTGAGGTTGGCTCTGTGTGGCTCTGCGATGCCACCAAAGCGGTTCTGTGACCACTCTATGAGCTGGTCTCTTCTAGACCGACTGCAAGTAGGCCGACAGCTGGCCCAGGCCACCGAGGTTGACTGGCTGCCCTTATGCAAGGTGGGCCGCTTGGACTTCTGCAGGGATGTTCCCCAGCTGGGCTGGGCGTGCAGAGGTGTTCTGCAAGAACACGAGCAGTTGGCTGGTGGTGGCCCGCTCTGAGAGGAGATACTGGTGCTGGAACTTAGCATCCTGCCTCCAAGCAGGCGGCAGTGTGGCTGGCCATCATGGCCATCCTCCAGGACTGCGAGGGCATCAGGCCTAAGGGCTCTGAGCACCTGCACAAGGCCTGGCTCAGTGCCCACCGCCAGCTGCTGTCACTTCAGGCACGCTCCACGTCACAGCTGTGGCCCCTTCGACTACACAGTCCTGTGCTGACCAAATGTACATTTCATCCCAGTGACTCCCTGGCTACAGAGGGGCTGCTCTCCTGGATAAAGTCACTCAAGTACTCTCTGCACCAGTCTTTCTCATACATCTGCGAAAGTCAAGTCTTGGGCAAGGAGTAGGCCACTAATGCCAACAACAAGTTGCAGGAGGCCAACTCTCAGCTGCTGGAGCAGGCCTGCCCCCAGGACCTGTGGATAAAGCCGGTGCAGTGCATCTTTCACCACTCAGCCAATATCTCCCTCTCAGGCCTGATGGCTGCCTCTACTTCACTGGCACATTCCTTCAGAAGTGGTCCACCTTAACCCACCATGGCACCAACCGGCTCCATTGTTCACCTACGCTCAGGAGATGGGGGAGGCAAGAAGCAGTAGGAGGACTTGGCAGTGCTGGGCAAGGAGGGGTGGCTGACACACCACATGCCTGTGATTGCCCTCAGGGAATTGCAGGTGCTGACCACCTGCTGCCTGAACCCTGTCAGGTCTCATGGGACTTGGCACAGGCACCTGACAAGCAGGGTGGCCACACCAAGCTCAATGCACCTCAGAGGCAGTTGGAGGTGTTCACACTGCCCAAGGTGAGCAATAAGACCAAGTACAAACTGATGGCCCGTGGGGCTTTTCTGTGCACACGTGTGCCACAGTGTCCTGTGAGGACTAAGCAGAGACCTGTCTGTCCTGCCTCACCAACCTGGTCAACGTCTGCGTCTTCTTGGGGCCTTACCTGGGACCCCAGGTACACTACTTCTGCATCAGGAAGGAGGACATCAGAGGCATTGTCCTCGCAAGCCACAGCCAGAGTCTTCATTTAATTTCCTCACCAGAGTTTGAATGCTTCTCCATTAGCTGACTCTGTGCTGCCGCCCATGCCAGCTACGGGCTCCCAGAGCGGCCCACACTGAGCCAGGCTTCAGGGGACCCCAGGAATTGTCCTGGCCCCATGACACTGTGGTGGAAGCCCTCGTCCTGTCCCAGGCAAGGGAGCTGACACCCAGAGTCACCTGAGGCCGTGCTGGACACGACAGCCGGCATGGTGGAAGACGTGAAGCATTTCCTAGGCTCTTCAGAAGAAAATGAGGAACCTGACAGGAGACAATGCTCAAGCCTGTGCCATCCTGCCAGGTGTGGAAGGCCAGCACTATCTGACCATTACCTGCCCTCTTCGGAAACATGCCTGGCCCTTTGCCTGACCCACACCTGCTAACCTGTGGGCCTGTGAGGACTATGCTGAGGCCTGCCAACCCCACCTTAGGGTGTGGGCCCCAGACTTAGCACAGAACCTCTGGGACAGATTCATGCTGGCTCCTACAGGCAGTTGGCTACAGGCAGGAGACCAGATGTCACAGGGCCTGAGACTCTAGATTTTTAACAAGTTCTCAGGCGATGCCTATGCTGATGGTCTGAGAACCCCTGTTTAAGTAGCAAGATTCTAGACTAGCCATAGCACCGATCACAACTGCTATTCCCTGAGCTGCCACAATGCCAGTCAGACCTAGGGCCTAGCTACTGAGCCCACCATGCCTGAATGACCCCAAGTTGCAAGTCTTCCTTCTTTCTCCACAGTTGACCTAGTCTGGTGGCTCTTAAAATGTGGACCAGCAACATCAGTATTACCTGAAAATGAGTGAGAAACTCAAATTCTTGGACCTCACCCCAGTCCTAATGAGTCAGACACTCCAAGGGTGAGGTCCAGCAACCTGTTTTAATATCAGGTGATGCCAATGCATGCTTGAATCTGAAAACCACAGACTCCATCTATATGTGAGATCTCCCTTTCTCCTTTTTTGTTCTTCTGACCAACTACTTTAAATCTATGATTTTTACCTGAGTGCCCTTTGGAGTCACTGAAAGAACCTTTATGATATGCCTAAGCCTTTCTCCTGAAACCCTAGGAGAAGGATCCAGTTGTGAAAATATTCTCATAAAAGATCCCCAGGTGATTCTAGTATATAATTGGAGCTGAGAATTATCTCCATGTGGTCTCTTACATGGAATCTTTGCCTTTGGCCAATCTCAGTTTCTGAAATTTAACTAGGTAGTTACCTATAATCAAATTTCCCTGGCTGCCTTCTTAAGTCCCTTCCAAAGTGCTTCTCAGGGAATATTAGAGGGGCATGACTCAGGAACACTCAGAATCTCTTTTGCCTTACTTGCTTAATCCAAGATCAGAGGATCATGATAAATAGAGTTTTTATATTCAGACCTCTCGGCTGATTTCCTGAAGGCTACATTCCATTAGGTTCTTTTATTTCTCGATGAAGCCTTTCCTGCTCTTTAATGCTTCCTTCCTCCCAAGGCCCACTGAGTCATCTTCCTCCATCCACCATCCACTGCATAGCTTCATATTCCTTATTTGTTTAAATGTGTTCTTTCCCTTGGAGACCGCAAAGCATTTGAGGGAAGGTAGATGTCTTTCCTAGACCAAGCCTTACACTATGACTAGAACATAATGGGTGCTTACAAAAGGTTTGTGAATTAGAGAAGAACTTTTCCAGTGCTGACTGTGTGCACCAAGCACACAAACTCAAAGGCTAACATGGGCCAAATAAACAAGGTTTAAGTTTATGTGGGCTGCAAAAAAACAAAAGCTTCAATTTTCATAGAAACATAAGTTTATTTCGATAGAGACATGCTGAATACAGAGGGCTGAAATAAATAAGTAATCATTAACATAAAAAATAGAACATTTTAATAAAAATTAATATTTTTTCTTGAACATTAACTTACCAGACACTGAATAGCTGCACAAATTAATAAGCATAATGCAAATAAACATTTTTATTGTTCTCCAATAGTGAAATATTTCCTGTTGTGCACACCAAGCCAATCAGTCCAAGACTAATGAAGTGGCAATCAGCTGCTAAAATATTCGCTGCTAGTATTAGTGGCGAGAAATGGTGCGCCTGCGCATAAGGCTCATAAATGCAGCACGATTATAGTAATTAGTCATTAGTGAATGTTGTAGTTTGTTATTATAATTATGTATAACAGGATATTGTAAAAATTAAGTTAAGAATATTTTATTAAAATGTTTCTTACATACTGTTATGTTAGCTGGGCCACAAAAATATTTGTTGTGGGCTGCATGTGGCCTGCGGCCCTTGATATGGCATGCTTGGTGTACATAATTTTCATGAAATTGCTAGCCTTCAGGCTCGATTTCCTCACTACTCTTCTGGAGTTGTTTTACCCCATATGTTTTCCTAGCTCTATTCTCTTGTCCTCCAGCACGAGTTCAATTTTGATTCTGTCTCCTTTTCTAAGTGCTCCTGGCACTTCAAAACACCTTTAATGTATTTTCCCATGATTGAGTTAGAATAAGTACCCATGTGGAGAGACCAGTTCTGCAGGTACATTCAGCCGTTATCCACCTTCTTAAAACATTCGATGTGTGTACATACTGTTTTCAAGCAATAGACAGATGACTAAGTTTTTAACTTTAGGTTTTAAAAAAAAAAATCATACAATTATTCCATTTTCTTTCTTCTTTCTCAGCTACTCATCAATAAGAGTACCAGATATGGGAACATAGGACAGTGTTTGTGCTTGTTTCAACATAGAAATTCAGTTTAATCTGATTCAGAGACTTTTGTAAATGTATGCTTATTTATTTAATTGATCATTTTGCTTTCCAAAATATTGGTTTTTATAGGTATGCCACTAGTCTGATTAAGGGCTGTCTTTCTAGTAAATTGGTCTTCACAGAGACTAGTAACCCTGGAGGAAAAAAAGGCAAGTCTTGCAGTCACCTCTTGGCCAGGCCTCCCAATGATGCTGCAGGTTCCAGAGGGGGCATTGGAGCCTCAACAAGTACATATGGGGCAGTGCGAGACTCTGAGGCAGCTAATGGGGTTCTGATTTACATTGAGGGGAACCAGGCTTTCATGAACTGAACTGACCAGGAAAAAAACAAACAAATAAGAAGCCAATCCCATTCTTTCATTTTAAGCATAGTATTGTATGAACTCAAAGTGCTCTGCTAAATCATGTTACATCAACCAGCTTTGTAGTTAAGACATGCATGCTTTACTTACTTTAAGGGGAAAGTCTGGTACCAATCCAAAGAGTCTCATTACAAACTGGTAATTGCTTAGGGGTGGGAGGAGGACCAGAAATGAGGCTGTCTGGGAGATCCTTTACCAATGAATATCCGTTCATCCTTCATAGTGACAAGAGTGGTAATCTGCATAATTTATATCAGTTCACATAGAAGTAAACATAAAATGATTACACAGAAAGTCTTTAACAAGGCAGCATTTTGGGGGGTCGCATTAAGAGAAGGAATTAATGGGTAGCAGAGTCTTAGAAACAGAGGAAAGCAATACATGTTATTTTTTTAATTAATTTTTGTTCCTTGTCTAAAAACCTTTAAAAACTTCTCTCTCCACAACAGCATAAAGTGGTTTGAAGCAGGTGTTATACACAGAATGTTTACACAGTAGCAGTTGTAGCGTAGTTGGCAGTTAGTGAGACAGCAAATTGAAAGTGAACGAGGGCTATACTAAAAATTATAGCTGAGTAACCTATATTCCTTAAAGAGAACTTGGAGGAACAGCAGATAGAAAGCTTGAGGACATACTACTATTGGTATTTAAACAGAAACTCTGATGTGGTGGGAAGAAGTAATGAGTGTAGGGGTCTTTGTTTATATTTATTGAGTCTAGTAGGGACTAGGTACCATGCTAAATGCTGGGGGTGTGTAATCTCATTTAACCATAAAAACAACATTTTATGTAAACTCTCTGATATCCTCATGTAGAATACACAGGGTTAAGAAATGAGAACTATTAAGTAAAATGAACTAAAATATACATGTCCCATTACCCAAAGATAAATTACATGGAGATTGGAGAAAAAGTTAATACCACCTGCAGCGTCTCTTGCTTAAAGCCTCCTTGTCTAGAAATTATGAAATTATATTTGCTTACTTTTTAATTTTTCAATTAAGGAATTAAGTTAAAAGGAAAAATAAACCCCTGCCCTGCAATTTTTTTTCAGCAGGAAAACAAGTTGTGTTTAGATGTCAGCTCTGATCCTGCCTCAAATGATATACGAGTTATGGTCACATGTTGCCACGGGTCCACAGTTTGGACTTCAGTCTCAGTAGTTCTAAACCTTCCAAGTCCAGGACATTACTATAGAGCTTGACTGTGAGCTGTAGTCGAACACCTAGGGGGCTACACTCACCACCAAGTGAGCCATCTCAGGGGTCTTTCCTGCCCCAGACAGGAAGAATCACACCTTTGGCAGAGGACTGAAGGCAAAGTGAGTAACACTGTACTTAATGGGAGCCTTGAAAGAAGCACCCAGAGCTCTCTGGCTGTTGTCTGTGTCATCATCTCCTGGAACTTCCATTGCATCATAATTTTTTTTAAGTTAAGCAAGACCCAGCACATGGAGAGGAAGCAGCTGGTAATTTTGCTCTTGTCCTAAAACACAGCCCTTTGCAGAAAACACTAGACATCCTTATTTGCACAGGTAAGAAAAAATAAATTAGGAACTAGTCTATTACCATGAGGAGTAAGTAGCAGAATCAGAAGCTGAACCAGGCAGTTCATTCCCATGTATATAATATACTCTTTGCATTTCCCCACAACCCTGTTACAGGGTAGTACCAGTCAGCTGTGGATGAATATTGATTAGTGCGAACTGTCTTCTGTCATGAGTACAGAAGCATACCACAGGCCAATGGAAAATCAGAAAGATGGGGGAAAGAGGGGGATTTAATTCCTGGCAATAATGAAATGGGAAGAGACTGTTTGTTACTAACAGAACCAGGCTGGACTGGTACAAAAAGTGTAATTCATTGCTTTCTAAAATTTCAGTCATGTCCAAGGAATCTTTTTACTATTAACAATGAATAAAGAGTGCTACCAGGTAGGTCTAATTGGTAATTTCCTTCAAGCTCCTAGAGCACATGCTAGAAATACTAGTAGGCAACTCTTAAGAAATAAGGGTGGGACGCCGAGTAGACAAACCCCTTGGGATTCATGGGGATGGGCAGCCTGATCTACCTCCCCCGATACCCAGGAGAGATCCCCAGGAGAGGAAAGGGCCCACTAAGAAGCCTTACCAACACAGCTCCTCTCTTTTTGAATTTCATTTTCATGAAAATTTCTGGCTGATAGAGGATTCTGGGCCTACTTTCCATAGGCAAGTGCTTGTGTTTTCTCATTCTTATTATATGGGGAAGGTGCAGGAAGGAGTAGAAAATAAGCACAAAAACAATTAGAAAAATGCAGTGTAAATTTTAAGAGCTGGTTGGAATTTTGCTGAACACCCTGCATTTTAAAAGCTCATTATCTTAGCTCCAAATTAAGAAAGCATGTTTCATTTTCTGAAATAAACACAATTATTTTTGTAACTACAAAACATTTTTAAAGTCATTTCAAAGGCTTGACAAGTTTAACCAAACTTCCTAAAAACCATTCTGTCACCCAAGGGCAATGCAACAGAACAGAAGAACAAGATGTGCATAAAATGTTTCATTAACTAAGTGCAATTGGCAAGAGCCTTTATCCACCACCTCACAGCACCAGGCACACCCTCCAAACAAGGCAGACAATAAATAGGAACAACATGGTGAGGCTTTGCTCATGCAACACATCTGCTCACTTAGTTGGATCATGTTTTATATTTGGGCATAACAAGTTTGGATTGTCTTTATGTTCAGCGACAGCAGTGTAATGAATGTTGTTTGAACTCTGAATTGTATAAATACGAAGACATGTTGATTTGAGAAGAGAAAACAAGGCATGTGAAAATTGGCAAAATACCCATTTTAAGAATTATAGATACTCTTCTTTAAAAACAGACAAGAAACTCAACTGGCAGACCACCCATGAAGTACCATTAAGAGCTAAACAACATGAAATAAAGACAATGTTCTCTAGCCAGTACAATTTTTGGAAGCATTAACATTAAAAAGCCTTTAGTTTAATCCAATGACCTTAAAATAGTTCCTAAAGTTACAGACTCATTGTGTGTTTCAACAGAAGTCTCCTCACATACATAAAATGAAGTGGGCTCATTTTAAAAGGATAATAATAATAATTGCTAGTATATGTAAGATGTCTTCCATGAACCAAACAAAAGTGGCATGTAGGTACTTTATGTAGTACTGTAAAATAAACCCTATCAAAAAATATTAAATGAAACATGTCCTCATGTATTAGCTAAAGAAACTGAGGCTAAGAGACTAAATAAATTAAATAGAGTCACATAGCAAGGTTAGCAGTAAAGGTTGGATTCAAACTCGGGCCCATCTGTTTCTAAGATATCTGGCCTTGTCACTACAATGTCCTGACCTTCAATAACTCCTTTTTCCTGAAGTGGGTATAATTAGCTTATAATGAATCAAATTCATTACTACCAAGAAAGAAGACCACAGAACCCAAAATAAGGTCTCAATTCTTAGAAGAAGAAATTTCATTGACATAATCTTCCAATAAAACAAATAAGCAATTAAACTGAGCAAATGTGCACTTATTTTAAAAGACCAAAAAAAAAAAAGAGGAAAACATCCAACAGTAATTCAAAATAAATCTGTCTCAAGCCAGGAAGAGTAAAATAGAGTAATCCAAATGTTTTCTCTCTATGAAGTTAGTTGTCCGCAGAAGTAATAAGTTTACCTGGCTCCAAAGAGAGTCTAATTAAATATGGGGAAATGCCCTTTGCCCCTATATTTCTCTGATGATCCCAGACACCAATAATCAGTCTCTTTTTTTCCTTCCTACTGCACTTAATGCCTAAATGATTCATTTGCCACTTTACTTTGTGTTGTTAATTTCCTGTTATATGTACAGGTCTTTGCAATGAGATTTAAGCTCCTCACAGGAGGCAAGTATATCCTCCACCTTTTTGTATGCCCCGTAATGCCTTGTGCATAATAAGTGCTCAGTTAATCATTGGGTGAATCAGGGCAAGACTTCTGACACTAAGACTACCTAGACTTACCGAATCTGACTGAAGGGTGAGATAACGATTCTAGTTACCTAGACAACCTTTAGGACATTTTACCATGAAACTTGCATTTTCAGAAAAAAAAAGTGTCAAATACTTTTCAGTAGATATCTATTTGCTCTTTACCACGTAGATCACTATAATTTAGAGTAACATGTACAGGTGAAGTTTGCTTTTAGTATGAATTGTGCTTTTTAAAAGTTGTATTTCATTTTAATTTCTGCCATTCCAAAATTCCTCAAGAAACCTCTAAGGAGTACAACAGATTACATGATTCACTGCAAAACAGGAAAGGTCATGACTGGATTGGTGAAAAAAAAGGTAGTACATCAGTGCTTGAAAAATATTGTCATAAAGAATAAATGCAGGGAGGGTATATCCTTAAATCCCATAAATCAGAGTCCCTAGGAAAGTAAAAAAAAAAAGAAGAAGAAGAAGAAGAAGAAGAAGAAGAAGAAGAAGAAGAAGAAGAAGAAGAAGAAGAAGAAGAAGAAGAGAAACAGAAAAGAGAAAGGAAGAGGCAAAGTAGACCAAGACTTGAAGATCTGTATGTGAGAATTAAGATTTAAAATATTTATTGAGTGACTGAAGGAATGAATGCATAATATCAGAGTCCCTGTACTTCATTGCACTTGAGAGAGCAGAAGCATAATGATATGACAGTAACATAGGACTGAAGGTCAGAGTAAAGAGGCACTTAAAGGATACAATGAAGCTGAAACAGCCGAGAGTTCTTTGAGAGCTCTGGAAAAATGGAACATGTTGAATTGCCTTTGAAAACTCCCAAGGTTTGGCCAATGCTGGCTACCACGCAATGTATTAAAGAGAGATGGTCACACTGTGCCTCTCAGAATCGTCCAGGTGGCTGGGTGAAAAGGGGGTGTATCTCTTAACAAACTGCTTCACCAGCTGCCTCTACGTGTGAATTTTGAAGCTGCCCAACCTCACATGAATGGTGCATTGGCCTCTACAGTCACACAAGCTCAGTGAGCCACTGACAAGAGCAGATGTGCTGTGCTTGCACAATATCTACGGTGGCCACAGGGCAGCCCACTTCCTCAGGGGACGCTGGGTGCACCAGCTGCTGGTGACAGCCATGGAATCAGATAGGTTCTGCCCCGTAGTTTTTAAATGCTGCCTGCTTTAAAAAGCAGAGCCTCCAAATAATGCAGGATCTAGCAAGTTTGCAAAGAAATGCTCTTGCAGTGTGAAAACAAGAGCAGCTGGGTATCCAACTGTGTAAAGAAATACAGAGGGCTCTTCTTTTCCCTCACATTGATATTACTCACCCGGGTTTTATAGAGTCAAAGCATATGCTTAAGTATAACTACATAACAACTCAGACCAATTTCCCCATCACAATCATATAAATAGAATATTAAATTCCACCTGAGCAGTGATTATGTGACTCTTGTGCCTGGATATTTCTGATGAGTATTATAGGCAATGGCTCTGGCATTAACATTTGCAAAATGACAATGCAGGGTCCCTTGTTCAAAATTATCAAGAATTTCAAGGTGATGACAGCAAAGCATTAAACCAAGTATAGAGTCTTTCTAAACACAGGGTCCTGTGAGACTGTACAAGTCTTCTGTCCATAAAACTGGTGCAGGTAGTTGCCTCTATCACCACCCAAACAGAGAGAATTTTCTAGATATGAATTTCATAGTTTTAGTAGGCTTTATTACATATGTATTAAGTATATTCTGTATTTTGGATGTTTGGAATTTGTAAACATGCTGTATATCCAACATATTTTTGGGATTCATTCATGTTGATCTGTGTGATTGCCATTCATTTATTTTCATTGATTGCATTGTACCAATTAATTGATATGCCACAATGTATTTAAACATTTTCCTATTGAAGAACATATGATTTGGGTTGTATCCAGTTTTCTTATTTGTTTTTATAAGGAACAATGCTTTCAGGAACATTTTCGCACCTGTCTTCCAGTATACATTTGCAGAACTCCCATATGTTTTAGGTTTGTCTCTTGTAAATAGCATACAACTACATCTTATTTTTATCTAGTTTGACCATCTGTTTTGTTGCTGATGAAATTAGTCCATTTATATTTACTGTACGGTATATTTTGATCCATTTCTATTATGTTATTCTCTGCTTACTAGTCGTCCTGTTTTGTCTATGTTATTTTTTTCCTATCTTACCTTGGTTTTTATTTTGATTTTTTCCTCCTGCTTTAGCTGAATTATTTTCTATTCTGCCCTTGGAATTTTGGTGTACCTACATGTCAAAGTCTCAGGTTAATCATTATCTTAACTCTCCAACCAAAGAGTGCAGAAACCATAGAATGCTTTAACTTTTGTCACCATCCTATAAAATTATAAGCAATTGTCATTCAGCAGTTTAGTTCTGTCTTGTTATTTTAACCCACAAAATAGACATTGTTCATATTTTATACTGTCTTTGCTCACATCTCTTAATGTAGCTCAGCCATTTCTTCTGGAATAATTTTAATTCCTTCTAAGTATAACTTTTAGATGCTTAGAGCCTTTTAGTGGTTAAACTCTCCATTTTTGTTTGTCTAAAAATGTGTTTGTTTTTGGTTCTTGAAATACAGTTTTGATTGCTAAACTGTTTAGGATTGACAACTACAGTGGCTCAACATGGCATCTATGGTTTCTATCAGTCCAATTGTTGTTGTTTTATTCTCCCTGAATCATTTTAAGATATTCTCTGTGTTTGGCTCACTTCAGTGCCCCTACAATATATGTAAGTATAGATGTCTTTTTATTTTTCTTGATTAAAATAATATGTGTTTCTAGTCTCCAATGATTCAAGACTATAATCAGATCTGAAAATATCTCAGCCATTACCTATCCACTTATTGCCTCTCCTCTTTCTCTTTATTGTTCCTTCTGGGATTCACATTTAAAATATGACAATTTCTTATTACATCCTTTATGTCTTTTAACTTTAATTTCATATTGTCAGTATCCTTGCTCTATGGGCTATATATTCTGGTTTATTTATTCATATTTATCCTCTTATTTACTAATTCTGTCTTTGGCTCTGTCTAATTACTACTAAACCATTCATGAAACTTTTTGTTGCAACAACAATATTGCTCCTTTATGAGTTTTATTGTTTCTCTAAGAAGCAAAATTTGCCTAGCTGGGTAGCTCAGTGGTTGAGCATCGACCTATGAACAATGAGGTCACAGTTCGATTCTAATCATAGCACATGCCCGAGGTTGCAGTATCAGTCTCCAGTAGGGAGTGTGCAGGAGGAAGTCAATCAATGATTCTCTCTCATCATTGACGTTTCTATCTCTCTCTGCCTCTCCTTTCCTCTCTAGAATCAATAAAAACATTTTTTTAAAAAAAT